>NW_009623177.1:0-490 GCF_000690535.1 Cariama cristata
GTGGATAAAGATTAAAAGCGGGGGTAAAAACGGGGGAAAGCCAGGAGAGCGGGACCGAGGGGGCTGGCATTGTGCACCGGCAGATGCACAGGGCATGCTTGGAAAGAAACCCCTGAAAGGTGATCAGAACTGCAACCGGCCCTTTAAAGATCAAGTTTATTTGTGCACAAAGCATAAATCTGTAATCAGGTCTATTTTAGCCAGCGCAAACGTGGTAAATCAAATTGTGTGTGTGTGCACGCCACAGCCCAGTGAAGAGTTCAAGTTTCTGCGGAGCAGAACCCCTTCTGGCCGAGGGTTTCTTAGGAAAACCACGGGGAGGTACCCTGATTCGGACCCAGCTAAACAGCAACCTGCACCTCGGAGCGGCAGGAGCCTGAAATTCCGAAGCTTTCCCCTTTCCGTAGCTGTACTCCTTTATCAACTCTCCGCTTTTCCTACAGTATTCATTTCAAAGGGGGCTCCCCCCGTTTATGGCCCCAAATAAACC
>NW_009623178.1:0-12334 GCF_000690535.1 Cariama cristata
GCCGAGGCGCTCGCAGAAAGCTCTGTAACGCTGTCTCTTTGCCTCTGTCAGGATGGAGGAGCAGCTAGGAAGGACGTGCTGGAGCTACCCACAGAGTAACTGTAGAAGTTTGGGAATCATAATTTTAAAACAGGAAAAAGAGACAGAGGAAAATCTTGTTGAGCTACTTTAAAATCTGTATGCAAAGTTCTTTACCTACTTAAAATGTCTGGTTCAATCCTGTATTTCCTTACGTTGGCGTTTTCCTTGTTTTGCCCCAGGGCTAACTGATGTAACCAGCAGCTGCTGAAAGCTGCTGCATTTTTACTGTGAGGAGTTTTCTTTTGTCCTGCTGCCTTACCTAGAGACTCTGATAATCGCTCTTAATTTTTGCTGTGGCTTTTGCTTCATTTTGTTCCCTTGCTGTAATTCAACAGTATTCTTTTTGATGGTGGTGAATCTACGTAGCCAAGGAGAGCTACAAGTAGCCCTTAAAATTCTGGCGTTAATGTGAGTTGCAGGAACGCCGTCTCTGTTCAGGGAATTTAAAAGTAATTGAACTGGAAGAGCCAATGGAATTACTGAATCAGTGTGGTTTATATAAACAACTAAGAATACCACAGAGCTCAGTGGCATAGTGGTAAAGCTGTCTGCACACAATGCTGGCACCTGCCCCAGTGCTAGGGACATGAGGTGTGGGGTTTTCATGTGGTAGACCTGTTCTCCCAGCAGAAGTGAAGGAAAAAAGTCTGGAAAAGAGCACTTAATAACTTCAATGAAAATTATTCTACCAGGGTGAAAAATGACACAGGCTTAAAACTGAGTTGTTACCTTATAACTTAATCTGTGAACTATACAACAATCTAATTGTAGTTTGAGGTGATTTTTTTTAAGCTATGATTACTCTTGAGTTACTTCATGAACCCACTGCATGTTATTTTTCCTTTGCCAATGAGAAGTACATAGCGAAGTATAAGAATGCACAGAAGTGACGCAGAACAACAGATATACCATTGAGCAGCGTTTCACAATCCCTGTCAAAAAATGGTGGTTCTTTTAGGTGTCATCCTGTATGAACGTGACGGGAGATCATACTTCTAATAGATGTCGGATGATATCAGCTAGGTACTACTTCTTCCTTGTAATTGCAGAGCTGGAGATACGCGTGACTGGGCCTCTGCCTCTCTCCATCAGTGGCTAATACTAAATCACACCTACTGATCTTGTTTGACTGCTGGCAACGCAAGTTGTGTAAAGGCAGTGCTGACAGACGTGATGTCATCAAATGATGACATACGCTATTTATACAGTGAATACAGTTTTCTTACATTGGGCAGGATTCGTGTCCAAAGACAGGCGACTTTGAACTGAATATGCTAATCCAGCTTTCTTCATAAATGAGCTGCTTCAAGGCAGTTTTTATAGTCGTCAGCCAGCTAGTCTAAAAGGCATCTGTGTGTTGGGAGGTGGTGTGAGGAGACTCAGTAGTGAATAAAATACTGTCTGCTATTAGACTAGACCAGCTTTCATTTAAAAAAAAAAAAAAGTCCAGCAACTCCCTATCTGTGGAGATGTATCCCTTCATAAACAACTTTATTGATACAAGGAAGTCTGTAATTGGGCAAAAAGTCCTTTCCTCAATAGGACTAAATGTAAGGACATTAATTTCAAAGGATGTTGGCTGTGAACTCTAGCTGGTGCTCTGGTGATGGAATAATAAGGTTAAACAAAATAACCCAAAATGCTGAAGAGAACCAACTAAATATTTGTTTTTCTTCATTCTGGATAGACTCTTTAATGGAGACTGTCTAAAGGGAATTGTTAATCTGTAGACCAAAACAACTTTTTTATACAGAACAGACACTGAATTGTACTTGGTGTTTTTGTATAAAATTCAGCACGATGACCGCCAGAGCACAAGACAGAATGCCGTTTGTTCCCCTGGGAGACGTTCTAACAAACTCCAGAAAGAACAGTTTTAATGTCATCACTGCTGCTTGTATTGGCTTCTCTGGCCTCCCTTAAAGAGGTCTCTCCTTTTGCTACCTGCACTGCTCAGATTTCTGGTACTCTGTTTGCTTACAGCAATGATTGACCTATTTCCATTAGCCTGGCTAATCATTAGTTGACTTAAAATTGACACCTCTTTTTTGTCTGGTAACTGGAGTTTTTTGTTATGGTCTGGTGATGTTTTCCTTAGTGTTGTCTTCCCTTGCTGAGGCTGCTTGACGATCTCACCTATGTTCTCCTGTTCCCTTTCCTATTTGTATTTAAGGTATATCTTTTGAACAGAAGTCTTGCTTTATTGCTGCGATTTTTCTCGTTCTTCCTCCCCTTTCATGCATGCGTTGACAATCTGTTGAGAGTGGCCTTTAAGAAGCCATAGGCCTGACAGCTGTGGCTAATGGCCTGAGACTGGTAGATCGCGTGGATGTTCAGCAGAGAAACAATTCTTCAGGCGCTTAAGCTCGGATGTGTTAGTACTTTCTGTATGCCATATCCTGGAGCTCTCCTGAGTAGGAAAATACACTGTTGAATATGACTTTGAGGTGGAGTATGTCCACTGAGAATTAAAGTCAGACCACAGCTGATTCCTTAATCTTGAAATAAATTAAATTTCAACAAGGATTTATGGGGGGGAGGGAAGTTTAGTTTTTGAATTTGTCATGCCTTGACTTTATTGACTTACTCAAGCTTGGCTGAGATGCTAATAATGACTCCAGACACTTTGGCTTTGGCCATCTGTAATGTCCTCTTTCTGCAGCTCACTTGCACAGCCAGCACGAAGTCCCTCTGTTGCACTGCTAAACTAGATTTTTTGTGTGTGCGCGCACATTGCTTGTGGCAGGTGTTATCACACTGCTGCAAGCCTCTCCTTTCTTATTTTTTTTAACTACTAATCAGACTAGTCTTGGTTTACCACTAATCTGAAAGTATGTTTGGTGTTCTGAGCAATGCTCTTTTCCACGAACATTCTTCTTAACACATAGGTCAAGTTTGTTTGTTTTTTCTTATGAGAGGTGTTGTTAAAAGAACTTTTTTTGCACAGAACTGTACCTGTGCTTTGTGCAGATTGAAATTGTTTCTAATCATGATTCTGAACATTTTGCAGAACTGAGATAGTTGGACGACTTGAAACCTTCCAGATGGAGGAACACCATTAGGCTGAGGGCAACAAACTCATGAGGCTCAGTCATTCTCCCCTGCAAGTGGACAGTGGTAGAAGGATGCTGGGGTTTCTTCCAGGATGTTGTCATCTGCTGTTTTCAGCACTCTGTTCATTTGTTTTTATTTTTGCCAGTTGGCACCTGGCAAAACTTAAGGTCTTTTCACGTTGAGTGGCATTGTGCCTCCTCCTTAGAAGGATATTTATTTCTTCATCCATAAAGACTATCCAGTTGAAATTTATATTTAACAGTCAGGCTGCTGTCTTCAAGAGGCAGCTAGGAGACTGCTTCCCAGTTGGAGGCAGAGAATTGGAGCTGCTTTGAGGGCTGTAAGTGTGAAGCTGCTGGAGTTGCTATTGTTCGGCCAGCTGCAGCACCCCTCTCCCAGTACTCTCTGATATTCCCATGTTAGGAAGATAATCCAAATGTAATTTGAAGCTTGCCTTACAGCTAAGACAGACACTTAGCTGCTGGTGGTAGCTCTCTTAACAATTGATTCCTTACAACTTTGGCAATACCTAAATTTTACATCAGTGATTTTACATTATTTTCATCTTGCTGTGCTGAATAGTTGAGACTACTGTCGCATTCCCCTGTCTATGCATGCAGTTGGCACCAGGAATGAGACATTTAAAAATTCTGAAGTGTAGAATGTATGAAGCTGCAATAGAATAAACTATTTGGATATAAGGTCCAGAAATATTCTTACCGAACAGCTGTACAACTTTTTAACTTGGCCTTCTTTTTGGGGGTGGGGAGACAGCTCCTGGAAAATCACTTGATTTGAGTAATATTAACAACTGCTTTGAGGTTTTGGTCTGTCTAGTAAATAGCATGCTGGGCTTCTGAACATGTGGCAGCATTTTATGACTTCTGGGACTAGATCCTGTCTGACACTGGTTATTTACTATTCTTTTAAGTAAAATGGAGTTTATATAAAAGCACCACACTTCGTAACTGGTGGATGCCAGCTTGGAGTTGATTGCATAGCTCTGCATTTTTGTTTGTCATTGCCGGAGAGGGGGGGGCGGTGAGGCACAAGCTCCAAAAGGCAAACTCCATAGCCTCCAGTGTTTGAGCAAATGCAGTTGCTTTGACTGGGTTTGTTCATGTGCAGCTGCTGTGTTCAATTGAAAGGCTGCGTCAGGAGAGATTGCTTCTGTGGATTGAGGTCCTCGGTCCTACTCTGCATGCCAACAAGGTCTAAAACCTTCTGCAGTCCATGTATCTCATCTGTGTCTCTTTCTGTATCGTCTGAAAACAAACCATTTTTCAGCTTTCCACCCTCCAGGGGCAGCCAGTTCTTGTGTGGAAATAATATGTGATAAACCCCACTTCCTCTGTTACAGAAATGGAGACTTTCTGCTTGTGTTGCCGACTCTTCGTGTGTCCTGTTGTTTGAGCAGCTAATTTTTCATTGTTTGGGCAATCTAAAAACAAAGGACATTTTGCCATTTGCAGCTTCAGCATTGTGATATTTATTCCTATATTAGAGGCCTAATTTGGAGGAGTTAAGGGACCAGACTCTATCAGGGATGGAGCCTTCATGCAGTTTATTTCTCGGTGATTTTTTTTTTTTAACAGAACATATTTTAAGATCTGCTTGTTTTGGCTTAGGAGGATTGTGCTTTTCTTGACTGTATTGTTACGAAGCCCCAGAGCCTGTCAAGGCGAAAGATTCCAGAAGAGATGGACAAGACTGCCTCTGGCCAAAGGCTGTTGGATTCCTGCTTTCCTTTGACAGGTGGCTCTTGCTTGTGGTATGGCTCTGCTCGTGTACATTACAGTGAAAAGAAAAAAGGGGTATTCTCAGAGGGAAGAGCAGGCAAGGTCTGAGTGAGGAGAAATGGGGCTGATAGGTTGGTGCTACCTGTCCTGATGCTGAGCCTGGAGAAATCCCATGAGAAGTAGTTACTTGACTTAATTCCTAGAGTTAGAAGCCCAGTTCCTATGGCTCTTGTACAGGCAGAGGAGAAATGGACTTGCTTCAGCCTTGTTTTCCCAGAGATGGCAGGGAGACCCCAGGGTGACTAGGCTATTGTGCTCTTCTTAAGCCTCTGCAGAGTTCTTAGTTGAATTTGGATTCTGCTTCTCTGTTTTGCAGACCCATGCTGCATGTTCCTAGGTGTTACAAACAGCTGAAAATGCTCCTTGGTAGGAAATACTAATTTTGTCTGGAGGGCTGTATTAGCACTGGGTAAGCTTCCAGCTTGAAAATGCCTTTCAGCCATAGCTTTTCCCTGAAGTCATTATGGCTTAGCAAGTGGGTTCACATAGTCATTGGTGGTGTTTTACAGAGTTACCTGAAGTCTCAGCATGTCTTCTGTAATGAAACTGGAATTTTTGATTTGGAAGAAGCTGCACTTGGAACAGTTGTCATCAGGAGAAAAAATCCTTGGCAGAAACCATTACCAGCTGTGTCCTTAATGTATCAGTGTAACAACTAGTTCTTTGTTAGAAACTCCTTAATGTTAGCTGATATGCTTAGTTATATTAGAGATGTAGTACTCTGTAAAATTTTTATACAGGTGCTGTCCTTCAAAATTTTTCTTTAAATACTTCCCAATTCACTACAGAATGTCAGAGCCCACCACATCCTGTGCTGAAAGAGTTAACGATAATTTTGCAAACAATGTCTCACAGAACGTCAGAGCCCACCACATCCTGTGCTGAAGGAGTTAACGATAATTTTGCAAACAATGTCTGACAAGATGATGGCTGTAAAGAAGCCCATGGCATACACAGCGTTCAGGTGGATTTTTATTTTTTCTTTCTACACGTGAACAGGCCAAGGGGGAAATGCACTGCAGAGAACTCAATAACTAGCTTTTAAGTTGAGTTTTCCTTGTCGTTTATATAAATTCCAGCCAGACTTTTAATGAAACTGCTTATTACTCTGCTTTGAGAGAGGCTGGTGCATTGGGTCCTGCTGTTTGATATGTTTGCTGCTACTTCTGGCAACAGCTTGTAATTTAACAATATTCTTGATTACAGATGGCCACTGCACAATACCCTTTGCAGCATGAATGGAGCTGCACATTAAGGGTAATGTCTGGTAACATAGCAGCTTGCGAATGTGTATTTTTGTCCCTCATTTTCCAGTGCATGCACATAAGTACCATTGTACTAATGGAGCAAAAAGTGCTAGTTTCATTCTCCATCTCAGCAGTGTCTTGCCTCCCAATATCAGGAGGGTCTAAATGCTGTTGGGCTGAGGTTATTTTGTCTGATGTGATTTGGTCAAATACGTGTGCGATTCCTTCTCCTCCTGCTAAAGCAATCTGCTAGATATTTTTATCCTTGAGAGGCCACGTGCTCAGTTTTGCTCTGGTTACACACAAGTATGTCAGAAATAGTTATTTCTTCTGCTTAGAAGGGAAGATTTTTCCTTGTTCTAAATGATAGCTTTTTACCCTTTTTCAGTGCAGGTAAAGAGTCATAATCCTATTTCTTAGCAGCCTGTTCCACTAATGTAGCTGCAGCTAAGGTGATGTGTGTGAAGAGGGTGGAGGGAAGGTGGAAATTGATGTGATTTCAGGTAGCTAAAATCTGCTACTCCAGTGAGGGATGTACAAGTCTTGTGAATCCTCTGTCAGTAGGAAGCGTGCTCCAAGGAAAAGTGAGCAGCTCTTTCGCCACTGTTAAAGCCTGCCTGGATTAATTAAAAAAGTTTGTTTCTTGCTTTGCTGCATCATGTTTCAGGAGAGGGAGTGAACCGTTCTGTAACAAACTTGAGTGCTCTGCTACCTTTTTCACCTTCACTTCCAAGCAATGTTTCCTGGCTGTCCTTGTTGGATTTGCTATGGATTTACTAGGTTGGATTTACTATGGAGGACTAAATAGCAAGCTGCGTCAGTGGCAAGGAGGTAGTTATTGTGGGGAGAAAGCAAACATACTCATCTGAAGATGCTTCCTCTCTTAAAACCTTCCAGTGCAACTTGTCCTCTTGATGGATGAGCTGCTAGTCTTATTTTCTGTGAAAACTCTGTAAGTCTGCGTGGTTCATTCATTGATGCGGTGTGGTCACTGAGGTGTGACACTTCCAGTGTCTCTAGAGAAACTGCTTGGCTATCAGTGTGAGGAACCGTTTCATGATTCTTAGCAAGATCCTATTTTTTCAAAATATTCTAGCTCCTCCAAGATAGGAAAAGGTAAGGAGAAATATGTTACCTTATTTTGGGATGATGTCATGTACCGCAGGCATAATTAGCTGACATGAAATGAATCTTGATTTGAAAAAGCTGCTTGTTGTTGAACAGAGGCAGTGACTGACCTTGAGGGGCTGCTCTCACTTTCAGCATTTTTCTCTCCTGTTCTCACAGCTGGGTGGGTGAAAAGTCTGTCTTGAAGCTCTGTAGTTTTAATTCTGTGTTTCCCGTTAACAGGGTCACCTTGTCCTCCACGGACTGTTACATCGTGCATGAGATCTACAATGGAGAGAATGCTCAGGACCAGTTCGAGTACGAGCTGGAGCAGGCCCTGGAAGCGCAGTACAAGTACATAGTGATAGAGCCCACTCGCATTGGGGATGAGACGGCCCGCTGGATCACTGTTGGGAACTGCCTGCACAAGACAGCCGTGTTAGCGGGCACCACCTGTCTCTTCACCCCGCTGGCACTTCCAGTAGATTATTCTCACTACATCTCCCTGCCTGCTGGTGTGCTGAGTGTGGCTTGCTGCACCCTTTATGGTATCTCTTGGCAATTTGATCCCTGTTGCAAGTACCAAGTAGAGTACGATGCCTATAAACTTTCCCGCCTGCCCCTGCATACGCTCACCTCCTCCACTCCAGTGGTGCTGGTGAGGAAGGACGACCTGCACAGAAAGAGACTGCATAACACGATAGCACTCGCTGCCCTGGTGTACTGTGTAAAGAAGATCTATGAACTCTATGCTGTATGACTTCAGCAGGGAAGAGAAAAACCTACAAAGACAAGCGTATTAAGACTCCCACAGTAACATTTTGTTTTTCCTCTTTGAGAAGCGGTGGAGACTGGGAAGGATTTGGTTTAATAGAGCTGTTATTTTTAAAATAACACATCACTGGTGCACCAAGGTTTTTCAGTTCTTCGTTACACTTAAGATGTGGATGTGTGGTGACTTGAGAGCTGTATGTTAGGTCATGGGAGTCCAATCCAGCAGTGGAATGTCGATGAAAGAAAGCTATAGAGAGAAGGGGTGTGAGAGCTTTTTTTTTTTTGAAACATTTAAGTATATTGTTTAATTGTATTACACAGAACCAGCCAGAAGTTATCATTGACCATTAAAGGATGAGAATTTCAAATGCTTTTGCTCTCTTGTTACTGTTATCATAGTTCCCTTTTATAGTGTGCTTCCAGGGGATGGAGGCTTTGCTCTCAGAACTCCAGTAGTGGTAATTATTTATGCATGCTCACACACAGACCTGATGCTCCTCTTGTCCACTGCACATGGCAGCAGGGTCCATGTTACTTCACAGCAGCCATCTGTTGAAAAGTGTTGCTTTCCCTCTTGCTTGACTAGTTGTGTTTCTCAGAAGAGGGCTTACTTGTTACCCCAGTGTTTATATCTTTTTGGTAATTGCTTAAACATTGATGGTTTGGCTAAAGGTGTCCAAATCCTCTGCTGCCCTGCCACTGCCAACCATTACTTCTCTGCACAATGGAGAGAACACTAAGTTTCCAGATACAAACGCGTTTTGCTTAGTTCTTGTACGAGTTCTTTCTGATGTGGATGCACCTCCACTGAAATGCCTTGTACGACGTGCAGCTGAGGACTGCCGAGGTGGGAGCCCAGCTGTCTTTACCTTTGTGCTTTGTTCCTGCTGCTGACACTTGGATGGTTGTGCCCTGACTACGCAATTCCACGGCTCTTGCTTGGAACACGGGCTTCTGGAGCTGCCTGCTACTGCTGCAAGGCATCCACGTGATTTTTATCTTGTTACTGTGTTATCTGAAATTTTAGAATTCAATCTTGTGCATTAATTTCTCTTTTAGCTCCAAACTGTCAAAATCTTGTTCTCAGAATGGGACGTACTTACTGTTTGGCAAGATCTGCCAGTTATTTTTAAAAGATAGGGGCTTGCTTTCTATAATCTCCTCCTACCAGATGGAAAATGGGCGTGGCTTGCATTTACCAGGTCAGCTTGGCACAGCTTCAAGTGTTATGATCTAAATGCAAGAGCAAAGCCCTGTAATAAAAACTGCCTGTGCACAGGTGTACCTCTTGCTTCAGTGGTAGTTCCAGTCTGACCTCCACAGCTGAAGCACTGACCTTGAAAGGGAGTCTCATGAGGTCAAAAAACCAAATTCAGTAGTTCTATCTTTATCTTTCCAAATTGCAACAGCAGGCACCAAGACCACCTCCTCGCCTCCAGACTGCAGCAGGCTTTTCTCACCACGGTTCCAACTTGTGTTTTTCTGCTGATGCAGCTTTTGTGTTAGCAGGGCATGCATCCCAGTCGTGTGTGTGCGCTGGGCAGACAAGGTTTGCTGGGAGTACTTTTACCACCTGTGCAGGCAGCTGTACCTGAGCAGGTATGTGGGCTGCAGGAAACTCCAGTGGCATCGAGACACTTCTAGATGGCAACAGCCTCTTTTGCTGGGACAGTGGCTGAGTTGTCTCGCTCCAAGGTTAAAAGAAGCTGGGATCCAGAACGTCTCTATTTATAGCAACAATGTACAGTTACCTTGGCAGAGAGGAAGGGAAGAAATGCAACTACTTCATCATTCTGCGGTTAGGCCAAGACTGCTGGGCAGGCTGCCTTTCGAGCCCTGATGTTGTTTGTTTCTGAAGTCCTGTCTACTGGATGAATGTTAAACTAGTGGCAGATCTGCCATAGCTAATATGTGCTTTACTGCTGCAGAAGGCCCTGAAATATCCTTGTGTTAGCCACACAAAAGACATTCCTAAAAAAAATTAATCAATGCAGAATAATTGTCAGGGCTGTTCCTTTTGTTTACCAAACCTCTGTGGTCCTTGCACTTTTTTGTCTTAAGCCTTCCCTTGCCTGGAATGATCATTGGGGCAGAAGGACTGACACTTTGTAGGCTCCCTAAACGCGTAGCTTGCATAAAAGACTCTGGAATTAAAAATGAGCAAGTTTCCTGTGGTCTCTTACTGCAGGAGGAAAGGCGAAAAGTCAGCTTAGCTGTCACAACAGGTAGGTCTGTTTTTAAAAATGCACCCTTCGCTCCATTCTGATATGGAGAGGACCTAGATGAGGGGGGTAGAGGGGCTTGTTTTCCAAGAAATAGTGATAATGTAGCTAGAACGCTCTTAGTAAGTCAGCGCTGTAACTGTGCAAGGTGAACTGGGAGAATAAGCGGGGTCTTGAGGGTAGTGTGTTTCAGTGCATTGCGTGAGTGGTTGCTCTATCTGCCTTCCCCCCCCGGCGATGGCTGGGGACAAACCTCACCTTCAAAAGCCCCGCATTGTATCTGCCTTCCCCCCCAGGCGATGGCTGGGGACAAACCTCCCTTTCAAAAGCCCCGCATGCTTTGCTGACCATCCCGACCCTTGCAGAGGCACTCTGAAAAGGAGTGTGCTACATTCCTCTCGTCACAGAGAGGGAATTTACTTTCCAAGGGGAATGTGCGCACTCTCGGTAACCTCTGACTCAGAGCTGTAGTTCAAACAGTAACTACAGTAACTCCCCACACGTAATTCTTTTCCCCAGGCCTGATGTATTAACACCCCTCAGCACCCTGGACAATAATGCAGAAATGCAACACAGCTCCTCGGTGCTTCCTGGCTAGCTATGACCTGAAATACCAGAAGACGGAGCAGCTGCACGAGACGGGCAGAAATACTGTGTTTTGCCAAGAAATGGAGGACCTGAACATGCAAAACGCAAAAGGAAAAGCACAACTAACGCTTACAGAAACCCCTTGTGGAGCAGGAGAGAAGGTAATGCCTTGATTTCCTATCTTAACAGGAAAAAAGATAGATACGCCTGAAAGCTTCAAGTTGTAATTTCAACCCTAGGTCTTTATGTAACAAATCTGCAACCTCAGCCACGGTGAAAATGGTGGAGGATGTCCTGAGCAGCAGCATTGTGATCAATAAACACGTCCTGGTCATTACCTGGGATGGACTCTCAGAGATCATTTATAAATCTGTCGTGGTCAAGAAAAGGTTTTTTGAAGAAGGTCTTGCTGAGCCTACAGACCTATGTCAGAGTTTTAGTGTGACTAATCCTCTGTGTGGATTCACACTACGTCTATTGTAAGCTAGCAGATGATGTGAAGAGGGCTGGGATGAAATACGATGTTCTGCAACTGCTACTGGTCCAATAGCACCTTGCAGGAATGTAAGAAAGGATAAACAAAACCCTCCTGGCTTTTCCTTTCTTTAATGTTACTTGCTGTGAGGAGCTGAAGGAGAACAAAGGATTAATTTCATAGCAATGTAATTTATTCGTCATCAGATGTGCACTCATAGGCAGGACATACATGGCAGTACACGTGGAGAATGCTGCTAAGTGCATGGAGATGGCAGCACGGGTCTGGACTTTGGTTCCCACTAGTAGGCTTTATTTCAATTGTAAATTAAAAAATATTATTTCTGTCCTTACTGAACTATCTCTATGCACCCACTCCTTTTTCCTAGTGGTGCTGGTATCCCTCACATGAGGAGAAGGGGTGAAGAATGGAATATGGCACTCCCTCAGGCTGTCAGACTCCCTGAAGCCCGTGATACGTGAACAGGCAGGTATTGTTCCTTTGCTGGATGTGATCCTAATTGATCTGTGATTGCTTTAAGTCAGATGAGAAGTAAGGGTCTGTCTCCTATACTGTCCACTATGTGCAGAGATTCTCCTCTGCTTGCCAGGAGACAGCGTGCCTGGCACCTACCGAATCGCACCTGCTCTGTGCGCTACACCTGCTGGTGGACCAGGTGTGCACAGTACTGACAGAAGAGCCTACCTTGCTGTGCTATTTTCCATCTGTTCAGTGCTTCCCCTGCAGTAACTCGTGCTGGGGTTAACACTGTACTGTCAGGTAGCGCAGAGTTAAACGTCCCTGTACATCAGTAAGGCATGATTCAGAGAGAAAATAATTGCCAAATAAAACTTAAATTTTACATCAGTTGCTTCTTTAAAAGTGGCACTGGACTTCACTGTAGCTTAACATCTTAACTCTGAAGTTTCCCACTTCAAGCAACATGTTCTAGATCAGACTGGAAAGAGAGGGAAGGAGACACTGATC
>NW_009623178.1:12374-25117 GCF_000690535.1 Cariama cristata
GCTCAGATCTGCTTGTGTGAAGGCAACACAGGTGGGTTTTATTTGTAGCAGCTCAGTAAAGCTGAGCATGCCTGGAGTGAGGTGAAGTAAGGTGCTGTCTTCCAGCATGTGGGCCTCCTGGGCTGCAATGCATGTTCCCTTGAGTTACCCTCCCCTGCAGCCTCAGCTCTCCCCCTTTGTCCGAGCACCCTTCTTCAGGTGAGGTTTAGGTGCTGTCTTCCAGCAAGTGGGCCTGCCCTGATGTGGGGGAAACCGCGTCCCGCTCTCCATGCAATGGTAAACTGCAGCATTCTGAGAATGGTTTTTCCTGCAGGAGCACCTCCACTGATATCCCAGCCAAACTGCAGGGGGTCAGCCTCTCCCTACAGTTACTGCTCAAATGAGCTGAGCTCTAAGAGTCCTTTGCTTTTCTTTCCTTTTTTGCTCTAGCTGCCATTAAGGTGAAGAAGAGCCTGGGGAAGAGGTTTCGCAGGTAGACAGCCAGGGAGGGTGCTAGGCCAGCTACAAGTACCTCCTTCTTCTTCTGTCCCACTGCATTGAGAACCACCTGAGCGACCTCTGCGGCTGTCTGTCCTTCGGCGGTGTTCTTGTCCATAACTGCCAAAGGAAAGCCGAGTAAGCACCAATGCCAGCAGGTAAGCCCACACCTCAGTACCTTTCCTAGGAATGCTCTGTTCTAACTGTATACAGCTGCTTGTATGGTTTTGGGTTTTACACCAGTTGTGTATGGGAGCACAGGCTGGTATAATTCATGGCTGGGCCAGAAGTTGGTAGTTGCTGTCTAGGAAGGCTAAATTTTGGGGGTTACTGTTCCTACCCTGCATCCAAAGTTGTCTTTTGATACTTCAGGGCTAACCTGGGTCCCCCCACTAGAGGCCATATGTTGCAAGCACACTTTGGAGTAACTCAGTGAGGTGGGGATGCTTTAGATATAGGGCACAAAATCATATCTCACCTCCATAGCGAGATCCATCTGCTGTTACAGCATTGAGAGACAGGTTTGTCTGAATGTATCCAGGGCTTACAACAGTCACATCAATGTCATACTGCTCTACCTCTGCTCGCAGACAATCAAAGAAGGCCTGGGTAGCATGCTTAGAGGCAGCATCTGAAAAACAGGAAAAGGACTATGCAGTAAGGAGAAAGAGCAGGGCTGAAGGAAGATTCACTCCCCTGAGTAGGTTTTTCACTGTAATGCAGCCACTTTTCAGCAAGAACCCAGTAGCTGTTCTCCAGCCTCTAGGTCTGGGTTGTTTTAGTGAACAGCAGCAACAGGTAGTGGGAGTAAGAGGCAATTTAGGAAGGCAAAATGTAAATACTCAAGCTGGAAACTGGCTAGGATCCTGAGCTTACTATCACAGCCGTGCCAAAGCACTACAGAGCGAACCCAAGCTGCCTCCCACTCGCAATAAGGGAGATGTGAAGCCTGGCTTGGGAAGCATTTGATAAAGATGGGCTGGGGGAATGTGGTGCCAGCACAGGAGGGCAGAGCTGATGTTCGCTGTCGAGCGCCCTGCTGGCCTACGTGCGCTGAGCATTACGGACTTGCAGAGCAGGTTCAGAGCTCAGCTGCACACAAGTCAAAACCCAATCACACAAGCAGAAAGTAGTGAAGTGTGGCCTAGGGCAGGGTTTCCCCGCTAAATGGCTGAGCGACTCCTTTTGCTTGCACCCTTTCCATGTATACTTGGTCACTGCCATCACCTCAGCATGGCTGCAGGGTTGACAGCGGCTGCAGAGAGCTTAGCGCAGGCTGCATACCCTGTTTGAGGACCTAGGCAAGTGCCGAGCTCCATGCTGTCAGGCCCATGAGGCTCTGGTCACCGTACAAGTGCCCTGCAAGCTTTTCAGAACACACTTCTTGGTGCAATCGTACCCACGTCATCTGCAAGACCAGATGGCCCAGACGTTCCAGGCTCTCCTTCACTCAGCATCATGCCCTATCACTCTTATGCCATCACCACTGTACTTTTCCATTCTTATGTTTATTTTCAGATGCTTGTAGGCCAAATAGTACCCTTTTAGTTCCTCCATCTTTTATAAGGCTTTTTCCAGTAACCTCACCAATATATCATTTCTTGTCATAACTGATTTAGCATGGAGAGTTTCCTGGATCAAGATAACTGTTTGGGCTTTTATTTTGGCATTGATTGTACTATGGCACTTCACAACTTATTAAAACAAAAAGTTCCTACTTTCTTATAGGAGATTGGCCAGGCAAACAGCAAAGATAGAACACAGTAAAATTATGGAATTAATCAGAAAGTTCACAGGGACTCTCAAGTGTTAAGATAGGAATATCAAGCTGTTTTCAAGACACTGAAAACATATTCTCCTTCCCCATGCCTTAACAACTTTAGGACAGGACTAAGATTTTGTATTTGAGAGTGCCTTCCTCAACAGCTGTCAGTGATTTGTGACCCCACTAAGAATGATGCACAGCTCTGCCTTCCCTGCATGCAGCCAGCTCTACGAAGAGCTAAATGTGGCAGCAGTAGCCAAGTATTCATTCAGTCTGGTGCCCCAAATATGTCTTCCCCATCTTCTGTGGAGGTACTTACATGCGGATCTGAAAGGAATGCTTATTTTGCCTTGAACACTGCTGATGGCCACAATGTGGCCTTGTCTCCTCTTGATCATGGAGGGGAGAAGTGCTAGCAAAAGACAGAAAAGACCCATTCAGAATAACATTCGTGCTATTACTGCTGTCAAGAATCAATGCTTTCAGAGCATTCAAAGATGCCGAAGTGAATTAGAAGATCCTTGTTCAGTGTAGGGGTTGGGCAAGGGATAGTGCTTTGGGTGCCTCTAACTGAAGCTGCAGTCTGGCTGGGACGTTCACCTACGAGGAGAGTCCTTGTGCCAGTGAGGCTGCACAAAGGCTGTTATAGTTGCTATGATCTCCCATGGGCGTGGTGAGCAGGACTTGCTCTTTTCTGCTACCAGTACACCTTTCCATTTCCTGCAGCTAACACCCTCCAGGCTGAACCTTCTGTGTAACCAAAGAAGCTTTCTAGGAAACCTACAGCTTCCCCTAGAACTCACACTGTGTTCTCTAGCCTTTTATCAGTGCAGACAGGCTGATTATCTCTCTCTTCATAAATTCCTCCCAGATCAGAGTCAGGAAGTGTTTTAAACAAGATGATATCTCTGATCAGGTACTTCCCAGGCAGTCATGCCCAAGCATCTCCTTTAGGCCTGCCCATAAAACAAAACTTTCCTCCCCTCTTATACTGTAACAAATACAAGTACAAACAGAACTTAAGCTGTGCTTAGTTGTGTTGGCCTGCAGAAGGTAACAGCCAAATTCATTGTCCCCCTGTAATCCAGATCATGGGTACCTTTGGTGAGGGCGATAGGACCAAAATAATTTGTTTCCATCACTTTCTTATCCACATCCAGTCCCGTGTCCACAATTGTGCCTCGGAAACTGATGCCTGCATTGTTGATCAGTACATCCACGTGACCCAAGTACTTCAGGATCTCTTCAGCAGCATTTAGGACAGTTTTAGTGTCCGAGAGGTCAAATACAACAGTGTGAGGTTTGTGCGTCTGTGAAAAAACAGAAGTTAGCAAAAGACCGGTTCAGGCTGTGTTGAATGTGCTGTATGTTCACACTCATGATGGGATTTCTCAGCTCTGGAAGCACAGAAGCAAGGCCATCCAAACCTTGTGCAATTACAGTGCAGCAGTTCTGTTTGGTAGGAATACGTGACAGAAGCAGGTTGTGCTCTTGTCCTTCTCTGCTTCTATCCCTGTTCCTTATACCAGAGTCTAGGAAAGAGGCAAGTGCGATCTTGCTCAAGTACTAAAGTTTCCTATTGTCTTATTAAAGAAAATGCATCTGAAAAAGTAAAAAACTTAACCTATCTGTCTTCTACAGAAGCCAGCAATACCGTTCTTAGCCATTGTCAGCAGAACTAGACATCAAAAATAAAAGCCAACAGAAGGAAAGTCACTTTTCCAGATTCAGTATATGACATGCAAGAGGTCTGGGCACTCTGCACTTGCACGCTTTCACTTCCATTACAAGGCAAGGAGTCTTTCAGATGGCTTATTTTGGTAGGGTTTTTACAAGACATGACGTGTCAGCTCAATGTACTCCTATAGCAGTATCTATCCCTAACCACAGAGGTGCATTTTTCCTCTTGCTCAACAGAACAACCCACAAGCAATTCTGTAACTTCTGTAATAACCTGAGCAGAAATCCCAGCAAGGCAAGAAGTCTTTCAGATGGCTTGTTGGTAGGGTTTTTACAAGACATGACGTGTCAGCTCAATGTACTCCTATAGCAGTATCTATCCCTAACCACAGAGGTGCATTTTTCCTCTTGCTCAACAGAACAACCCACAAGCAATTCTGTAACTTCTGTAATAACCTGAGCAGAAATCCCAGCCACACGAAGACAAGCGTCTCCTTCTCCCACACTTACGTTCTTTTTGTGATTGGTCATGGTAGAAAGCTCCTGCACCAGGTCTTTGAGTTTCTTGCTGTCTCTGCCACAGAGCACCAGCTTGCAGCCAGCTGCATGGAAGGCTTTTGCACATTCTTTGGAGGAAGCAAGGAAGAGAAAAAAGTGGACATTTGAATGAGGGAGACAAACAGCAGATCCACATCATACCTGGTGATAGGCTAACTTCTTTTAGCTGCCAAGGGTCTAAGGTGGTTTTATTACTCCTGAGTGACAGGCTGATTTACAGTGAAGTTGCAGCAAGATGCCATTTTCCTGTGACTTTGACAGGCACATGACAGCGGTGAGGCAGCTGGTGTGCTCAGACTTACTGTGCTCGTTATGCAGTTATTGTGCTGTTTGTGCATCTTCCCCCATCAGCTGGTCGAATTTGCCGGTGACTCTTAATTTTTTACTAAATGCCCTTCTTAAGAGGAACTACAGCTACCTCGTGTATGTCACCTAAGGCACTGGGGCCTGGTCTTAGGAGTTTCAGTTTTAGTGACCACCTCGAAAGGTTTTTGGAAGCCTTGGAGCTAATGGCTTCATCAAGGTGATCCTCTTCATCAGGAAGAGGCTGAAGAAGGGATGCCATGCTATTGTCCTCCTTTCAGTGCTACCAGCTGCTAAGGCAATCGCATATTCTTCTACCCTATCCCTCTGTGAGACAAATTACTTATTTGTGCAAGAGATGACAGTGGCCAGTAACAAAGGGTGATAAAGAACACACAGTAATTAGAGGTGGTCTAGTGCATTAATAACTGGGAACGAGGGGAGCAGTGTAAGATCTTGCCAATGAGTCAATAGGGAGGAAACGTCACTGTACAGTGGTGGAAATCTGTACATCCGACAACACAGAGCGCTTCATCTGCTCAGCCTATCACAGCTGGAAAGTCTCTCCTGAGATACTAGTTCTGTCTCTTCTTGAAGTAAAATCCAAATTATTTTACCACTCCCAGCTCTTTCGTTGTGACAGGCAGACAGGACCATTTCATCTCCTTTGTCCATTCAGTTACTGAACACCCCTATCCCTAAGGACAAACTCACATGCAATGACAGCATCAATTTAAGCTCTATTTGTTCTAGAAATGTGCTCATCCTAATGAAAGGCCTTGATAGCAGAGAGCACCTTGTCTTCTCTTCAAGAAGCTTTTAAAGCAATTATAG
Source organism: Cariama cristata (assembly GCF_000690535.1). Lineage (NCBI taxonomy): Eukaryota > Metazoa > Chordata > Aves > Cariamiformes > Cariamidae > Cariama > Cariama cristata. The sequence continues at coordinate 17,992 of NW_009623178.1, forward strand.
AGAGCAGAATTAGAGAACATATCCACTCAAACAAAGAATACATTTTATTTGGAAAAAAATACTGTGTTTTTATTTAGGAAAAAAGTACTCACTGGTGTTATTAAAATTGCCAAGAGTTTGAATTTAGAATGGATGGATTTGTACCACAAGAGGAAAGGTACCTTAACTTGAGGGTGAGGGGCAGGGAGGAGTGGAAGGCATGGCAGGGTATCTGGAAATACAACAAACATGAATGCAGAACACCAGTTCTGGAAAGTTTTAGAGAAACACTTTGACTTCCTGGCTGTTTCATGATTTAGAGAAAAGACCCCTGACAGCACAAGAACAGCATAACTTGTTTCTTCCTTTGATGAGCTCCAATTTATACACGACAATTAAAATTTTCCTTAACGAATTCTGAGACGTCCTTGCATCAAAATTTGCGCTGGCTATAGTTATAACTGATATGGTTGTGCAACCTATGTCTCTCAAAATTCCGAGCAATAGGAACTCTCTGCTCATTACTGCTTTATTCCAATAGGTGCCCCTTCCACAACCCTCTGCTTGTCCTGCCTTTGGTGTCCTCCTTTCAGTACCTACCTTTTCCCAGGCCAGAGGTAGCCCCCGTGATCACGACCACTGCTTCCTGGAGGTAAGCTCGCATCCGCATCCACTGCAGTAGCCGAAAAAGGGCGAAGATCCCCAAGCTGCCAAAAAGCAGTGGGATGATGACGGTGCTTGTGAGATCCATGAGTTTTCCTTTCTGAACAGTCTTCCTAGAGCCACAAGATGAAAGGAGACAGACCATTTCACCATCAAGAAAATTAGCAGAGGCTTGAAAACTACAGAAGTCCTTTTTCTTAACCCTGCTGTAGACCACCAATAAACCGAATCTCATACAGAGGTATCTTCAACAGATTTTCTCAGCCTTTCATTTAGGCTTTTAAAAGTTCACATCAATACCCAATTTGAAGCATTTAAATGTTAATCTAAACATCCCAGCAGGACACTTGGCGTTGGATCTTGTCAGCTGTCATGTAACAAACTTGGGTTCAGAGGTGCTGTTCCCACATTTTGCTCTAGTCACTCTCTTGTACAAAGTATATTTAGAGTGAAAGCTCCTCAGGGCTGGGATATGTCTCTGCATTCTTCTGATTGTAATAAAACCTCTTAGATTTCTCTAGAACAGCCAGTACCACAGTTATCTGCATGCCAGAGACCAGTTACTATGTATTATCCCAGACAGATATAAGCCAGTCTCTCTTCTGGAGGCTCAGAGTAAGTTTTCTCTCTGAGCATGTTATTTGCTTAATGCACTGAAATCTGTGCTTCCATCTCCTGTGTCTTTCACCACTCGTTAGTAGAGACAAGTTACCTGATTTAAATGAACCACATGTCCAACCTAGTAGGCTAAAGCTCTTTTATGCTCTTTTATGCCAGCATTAATTGTGCAGTTTAACAGCAAGAACCTGTGTTCTAATATACTGAAATTAAACCTGTAAATGAAACCCAAGCTAAAGGTATCTACAAGACCTAGCTCATCCTGGAATTGGATTCTAATACCAATGCATAGCCCTAATCTTGCTAAGCCATTGCCTTCAAGGGAGTAGTTTATGTTACAGCTTACTACATGGCCAAAGAGTAAGTGATACTTCTGCTGTAAAAAAGGTCACTAATTTTCCCACTGTATGTACCTCCAAGCTTTTATGCTTGATGTCACAGTAAAGTCAGTTATAACCCCCTTCCTGGAATCTATACAACTTTTGGGTCGCACATAAAGTCAAAACTAAATATTAGTATATCTTCCCTGTTGTGCAGACAGAGTTTGAACTCTTGCAGTTTGAAGTGCAGATAGGTCTTTACCAGGAAGATACAGGAAAGGTCTGGGCACACAACTCGTACACTACTTCAAACAAAAGGACAGCATGAGAAGCAGAAAACAAGAGGTAACTAATAATGCTAAGCCAGAATTCAGTGTCAATAAGTAGGACTGAGCTTGTATGGAGCCGAGGGGATGACAGAGGCTCTATGTGCTGTGGAACAGAGCTAATGTGGAAAATGTCAGGCTCTTCCAGATTTCCCCTGGGGGCTTGGACAGAATTCCTCAAGTAGCTGGTCAGGGAATAGAGTAGCTTGCTGAAACAGTAGTGAGCTGCATAAAGTAAGTATTTCTGCAGGTATAGCTAGAACACAAGAAAATAACAAATAAAGATAGCTGAGCTAGCTCTAAATAAGCTTGACATGGTCTAAAAATAAAACCATCAAGTTAGTACACAACTCTTCTCAAGGTACTATGGAGCTTCCCATTCCTGAGCTAACTCGTATATCTACAAAGTACTTCATTGTGTAATACACTGTGCATAAATAATGCAGCTAGACATCCAGGCCACAAGCTCCCCCAGGCACAGGGAGTATGCCCAAAGTGGGAAGTCAGAAACCTAAAAGGAGGATTAAACTCATTCCGTTGCAAAGCAGTGCATGAGCACAGCCCCCAGCTGCTCAGAGTAGCGTCTTTTTCCTCCACCTCTTTGTGCTGAGTGCACGCAGAGTGTGTATTTTGTACTGACTTACAGCAGAGGACTGGTGGAGTTGATTTAACATAAGAGCGCGTATCGCCTCTAAAATAATTCCTGGGAAAGAGCTGTTTAGAGACAAGGCCGCTGGCCTTCTTTACGGATAAGCAGGAGGTTCTCCTTACTGGTTCATGTTCAGCCAGTCATTTAAAGCAGCTGCCCTCTTTATGTTGTCCTTTTCCTTTTTCCTCTCAAAGGTCTCTTGAGATTCAGAAGATGAGATGTGGGCAGGGACAACAGGTGCTGTGCTGACGTTGAGCAGTGTGGCTTACAGGACATTTCAGAATCAAAAATCTTTGGCTCCCATTTAGGACCTTTCATTATTTCCAAAGTGGGAGCTGACAGGTGGAGCGGCGCTTCCTTTATGAGCCCAGGTTGAAGCTGAGGCATTGCAAAAATCTGGCCCTGACCAGCTTTGCTTCTGATTTTAGTAAAATTCAGATGGCAGTGTAAAGTAGATGAAAAAGTAACTGGGATGGGGGCTTTTCTGACACCTTTTCTAACTAAACCACACTAGGGGATGGGAGGGAGTCCCATGTTTGATTATAGCATGGTTCTTACACATTCTTTGGTAAAAATAAGGTTGACTTTGCAAAGACTGAACTCTCTGCCACAGGGGCTGGTGGAAAAGAGCCCCCGAGCCTACCAACTAAAAGCTGCCCGTGTTTTGGTCAGGTAGCATCCACTGCTCATCAGTATGAACCAGTTATGCCTGGTTAACTCATTCTGTAGTCACATCAATTATTATTCATTTACTTTCTAAACAAAGAAGGTCTGCCTTTAATCCTTTTTAATTTGAAAAATCTTTCCAAGTATTTTACTGTTTTTCTTTCTCTCCCCCCCATCTCCATATTATATGGAGGAACTGGACAAATTACCCAGTCTCTGCCTGAAGGCTGCAGCAAGCCGAGAACCCACTCAGCAGCAGCAACCCACTTTTGCAGCTTCCAGGCTAGAGTTTGAATCTGATATATGGGGAATGGAAATATGGGATGGGGACAAGAAAGACTGAATGAAGGAGGGGAACAAGAGAGAGAAGGACTAGCTGATTAGAGATGTAGATCCTTTTTTATTAGGGCATGCAGTTGCAGTACCTTCTTCTGAGGAAGGTACTCAAACGGCCCCCTAAAAAAAGCCCCAGAACAAAGAAAATCTCTGTTCAGTCAGACTTGAGAAAGAGGACAACCAAGCGGAACTAAATTATTTTGGAAAGAAGAAAGAATTTCTGTAGCACTTTAGACCTACAGCAACAAGTTTTGCTTTGATTTCATAGACTAGCTTATATCACAAATCCATGAGTCCTTATTTTAGTTTGTCATTTTGAACATGCTGAAAAAAATCACTGATAAAATAAGTATCAGTGGAACAAGAGAACATGGAAGTCAGCTGAAGCCATAGAGCCACACTGCAGTATGTTCAACAATATCCATCTTAGGGAGCCCAGTGTCAGGCTACTGACACAACAGGGAGGCAGTTACATTCTGTTCAGTTTTCAGGGTTATTTGGTGGAAAGTCCAAAGGAAAGAATTGCTGCAATCTGAAGGAGAAGTTCTGTTCTGTTCAGTGTTAGGGTTATTTGCTGCAAAAGCCAGAGGAAAAAAATGCTGCAATCTGCAGGAGGATGAGATAGAGCATAGGTAAAAAAGACTTGATTCATATCAACAAAAATGCTAAGCTGCAAGACAAAGGCTGGGAGAATAAAAGAAAAAGCATAAAACCCAAGTTATGATAGATAACACTTTGAAGTGGCTAAAGACATCCCAGGGCAGATAACACCATGTCACATTAGAAACATGGGGGAGGGTGGGGAACACGTGGGTTTCCACACCTAATTCGAGATGAACCAAATATCCTCCAACCTCTTGTTCAAAGGTCTGAGACCCCACAATCACCTTTGTTGAAAAAGTTGGGTATTCATGCTGAAAAAAAACTGTTATTAATTCTTAACAGATAAAGTGTATGACACCAGGTTATCGGCAGGAGAGAAGGCACTGCTCATGATTGGTTCAGATAAAGTCCTGTAATTCTCAGTTCTCCATCCCAAAAGGCAGGATTGGAACATGCAAGTTATTAGAGAGCACAAATAAGAACACTGATAATGTAAGCAAATACAGGTGATTGGAAACTTTCCGAAAGGCTTACTATAAAATAAATCATATATATCCAGTTAAAAAAAACCCAAAACTTTCCCCTTAAAACAAAAAATGGACGTTATCCCATAAAAGCCAGGACAATGATTTCCAAAGGGACAAGTATCTTAGTTAATAAGATCAAGAGTGCACTAAAGGCAGCAAAGATGAGATCGAGTCCTAAAAGAAACTAAAACCATGATAGTTTCCCTAAACAACACCTTTAGCTTCAACCACCTAGACTCACATTGTCCTTTACGTGACAAGTGGCAGCAACTGGGAGGCTATTTTCAGAAACCAAAAGGTGTCATTTAAAAGGTGGGGGGACAAAAGGAAGGAAAAAAATAATTTATTTTTCTAAGGAAGCCCTTTTCCAGAAGCACAGCAGGTCTAAGCTTGGTTAGCTACCGACTTTAGTCTGAAGAAAGCACAATATCCTACCTTTGAAAAGAACTCACTTGCCAGTGACTCTGTGAGATGGTGTCTCCCTCCGGTCTTTTAACCGGACAGACCTGACTTAAATTTGGAAATGGCAGCAGTCCAAGCAAATGCGCTCCGTCCAATGCTAGCACAGCCAAGAACTGCCTCTAAAAACAAACCTCAGGAATACGGTCTGTGACCTTTGAAATGTGGGGGTAATTTAACCCTCCGATTAAAAAGGTAGAGTTGAACTCAAAACTTATTATGACCCTCTGATTATTTCTACTGCTAAATAAATAATTTCTAGTACTCAATCCAGAGCATTCATAAGGATCAATACTATAAAAAAACCCCAAACAAACAAAAAGGCAACTTGTGAATCAAGTGCAATTCTTTATTACTGTAATTAGTTTTGGGGCATACGCTGATTTTATAGTGCATGCTCTAAAATAGGTACTATGCTAATTAAAACAAAAAGGACTTTCTTATGTTTTTCCTTAGGATTCTTGAGAACTTTGAGCACAACTGACAGATGAGCTTCTCGTCACACTCTGCATCAAAACCCTGTATTTACTGAGGAAATGGACATTCCCTCCAACAGACCAAATTCACAAAATCTTCTATAAGCCATGTGTGACAGGGAGAAAAGTGAGCATTGCTTGTATTTTATATCAGCTAAACAGTTTTACTGACCCAACTGCTTTGGAAAGAAACTGAAATAAAACTTACAGACACCTAAGCCAGAGAAAAAAAAAAGTCATATAGGATTGTCTGTTAAATTGGTGGTTTAATGTAAGCTAGTGGGAAATTTGCCGACAATTTCTCTGATGCACAAGATCCCTGTAAATGGCAAGTTAAGCTTCAAAAAACCTCTCTCCAAAATCCAGTGAGAAAAAACAGTGATTACATTAACTCAAACAATTGAATTACTGAAATGTAGCATGCACTTACATGCTTACATAATCAGCTTTCATTCTAAACTTTATAAGCAGAAAATGCTGTAAAAAATATGCTGAGGTCATCAGAAACCAGTAAAACTCCTAAGAAGGAGCTCAGGAACTGGACAGATCTGCTCACTACAACACAACCATTTCAAACAGAAAACAGAAGGGGTTCAGGAGAAGGAATACAACAACCCAACTGAAATTCTCAAAAGAAAGGATGGTATTAGGGAGTGCCACAGAACTGCTACGCACCAGAAGCAGTCAGGGTGCTTGGCTGGTAGGTCTCACAGTCAGTAGCTGGCAACAATGAACAAGTGTTTGAGGTTTACTCGGCGGGGTTAAGTATCAGTTGTAATATTTTGAATTAACTTTTTCCAGTATGATTTGAACAAGCTACCACATCACAAGCATTACTTGAAACAATGCCTAGGAAAACCATCTGTTGTATTTCAGTAGTCATTCCAACGGCATCCTGCTTATGTTTTTATATAACTGTCATGCAAAACAACCACCTCACCCCATGGTACAGGGAGGGGGTCAAAAATATGTTTCTTGCACCCAAAAAACCAGACTGGACTTGAGAGATCATCTTCTCATAAATCTTCCTGCCACTTTTATTCACTTACAACCTTCATTTCCAACCCTCCCACTCGAAAATCCTGTGGTTTTGGGACACAAAGGTAAATCAAAGTGGCATGATTAGAAAATTAAAACGTTTGCTGTGCCAGAGAAAGTACTTTGCAGATATTTACCAAATCAAGAATCACCTAAAACAGTGAGAAAATGAGAGTTGACTTAATGTCTCTCCCCGCCCTGATTTCTATATAAATATGAATTTAATAGCTGTAACGGTCACGAACTACGTACTTGAGAGTCCAGGGTTTCCCTGCACACGGATCAGGGCCACGTTCACCCAACCTCTCCCACATTTGCCAGACTTCCATCTCTCGGAAGACAACGTCCGCAGCCCCCTCGGGACCTCCCCGTGGGTCCCTCTGGGGAGATCACCGGCGGGCGGGCGGAGGGGGGCAGACGCCACTGCCAGCGACGGGCACCGCAGGGTCACAGCGGGGTGCCAGCA
>NW_009623179.1:0-208 GCF_000690535.1 Cariama cristata
CCCAAAAAAAAAAAGAAAGGAAGGGGGGGGGGGGCGAGAGAGGAAAAAAAAAAAACCCCAACACTTCACCCTTTGGAAATTTGTGCTCAGTCTAAACAATAGGAAGCCCATAATGCAGATTATAACACTCACTGACTCGAATCCATTATCTGCCCTCCACACTGTCTATATATTGATTTCCATATACTTTCTATTGCTCTCAATGACT
>NW_009623180.1:0-10961 GCF_000690535.1 Cariama cristata
CCGCGGGGGAGGCTCTGCCCCGGGAGGGACGCGGTGCCCCCGAGCATCCCCGACCCTGGATGTGGGGAGGACACCGGTCCCTGTGGGTGTCCCCGGGTGCAGGAGGGCAGGGAGCCCAGCCCCACTGGCTGTGTCACCGGGGCTGTGAGAGACCCGGTCCCCCCGGGGGTGGTGATGGAGCGCGGCCCCGGGGCAGTCAGTGCGTGTCCCGGGGTGGGCATGGGGCACCGACAGTGCCAGTCCTGGGTGCGACCTCTGCCCCCCGCCCTGGGCACTGATGTGTGTGTGAGTGGCACAGCTCACGGGGAGCTTTAGGGTGCACGTGTGCGTGGGGTTGCACCCCCTCTCGAAGGGGCTTGCAAGAGTCCTGGGTGGCTAACAGGGGGAGGCAGAAAGCAGACTTGTTTTGTCTGTATCCGATGGGGATGGTCAACCCTGGCACAGCAGAACTCTGTAATCTGCAAAGTGGTTTTGGGTAGGCGACTGAGGGCTGCCTTGCCTTACCCTGCAGTCTGCCCTTCAGATACTGAGCAGTCACTCAGCTATGCTTTTTTTGCTCTTCTGTGACTTTTTCAGGCTTGCTTTATTTGCTAGGCAGGCAGCAGTGTCTAAGCTTCCCCTGTGCTAGGAATTGCAGAAATCGATTCTGGCTATTTACTATTGAAAAAGACTGGAGGTCAGCTGAGTTTCCAGGCTCATCAGGTTTCCTCCTCCTCTCCAAGAAAGGCTCTGGCTTTGGGGCATATTGGCTGAAGAAAAGCAACTGTCCAAGTCTGGAGAGGAAAAGGACAAAACCAACAATCACACAAAATAAAACGTATAGTTTTTCAGGTAGACAAGAGTGCACGTCGTCAGGCCAGTCCAGCCATGCCAGTGTCCTCCCAGGTGCCCGATATGGACATGGGATGTAGGGTTAGGTTTGATTCTTCCTGCGAACACAAGAATAAGGTCTGGGATGCGGAATATGAGGGTTTCCTGGTAATGTACCTGTGGCAGCAGCTGCCTGGAAAACTTCATCTCATTTTGAAGTCTGATTAAATTGAGGGGAAAGGAGCTTTCACAGCCTGTCTCTTCTCTGAACAGAGTCTGAGCAACGGAGCTTAAATCAAATTCAACAGCAGCTTTGTATGCCCAAAGTCTACGTGGCCGAGCAGTTTGATTTTGACGGGCTGTGTTGTGCTGGCTGGGTAGCCCCTGATGAGCCATTCTCATCTGAAGTCCCTCCCAGAGGAGTTACAGATTTAGTCTTGATTGACCATAGTCATGTTTTTGAAGTGTTTTCGAGTTGGAAGGAAACTCCAGCAGCTGTTCCTGTCAGAAATGAGTGTGAAGGTGTTTAGTACCTGCACTGATACTTCTGCAGCTTGTGACTCTCCACTAAACACGACAGCAGAGGGGGAGGCTTGTGCAAGCTTCCCCCTCATCGCACGCTCACCTGAGGGAGCAGCTCAGCGAGAGGGAGGCCTTTGGGCAGGTTTCCAGCAGGCGAGCAGAACCAGAACCTGTTTGTGAATTGGCAGGGAAGCAGGTTACTCGCTGTCTTCTTTCCACAAGGGTAAAGACCACGTAAGCACCTCCTGGGGCCAGGTGTGAAGAGGTCCCAGCACCTGCCTCACAGAGGAGCTCAGACAGGTTCACCGCCTTCTAATTCACCTGGGGGGAAAGGCTTTACAAGCCCCCAGTGAAAGCCTCAGGGGAAAGTCTGAGATTTTTGCCATAGTTTTTGTACTGATCCTAGCTTCACTTGCCTGTAAGCTGCACATACCTACGGTAAGTTTACAGGATCTAGTTTATGATTTACTTTCAGACACAAAAATGATAGCTCTCTATATTTCTATAAAACTGATTTATTGTCCGTGTGTCAATGACATCAGCGTATCTGTCAGTGCAAGAGATGCATTTCTGTCATTTTCTGTATTAGAGTGAGAGATGTGTGCTTTACAAATAGCTCAAGCACAAGCATAAAAATAAGGCCTGTCCCAAGTAATAGGTCAGAAATAGAAGTTCCTCTCCCCTGGATTATTGGTACTTTTTGCCAGCTTGATCTGACAGGACACTTGTAGCTCCCCTGATGTATTGCAGGATGGGAGACCTGCCAGGGATCTGAAGGAAATAAAGTCCTGCAAGCTTTGCCAGTTCTCTCCTTCCTTTGCTGCGTGTATGCATGCACGCTGAGGAGCAGGAACAATTCCTTCCAGACTGTTTATGCTGGGCCTTGCCCTGTCTCATCACCAGTGCAGCTGTGTGACCACACTCCCTCCTTTTTCCCAGACTCTGTGTTCTTAATAGATGGATGCTATGCTAAAGCATCTTGGAGAGGTGGTGCACATGTGCTGTGTTCAGCGTCTCTGCTTCCAAGGGCTCTTGAGGAAGAATGAAATATGGCCTGGGGGAGAACAATGCATTATGAGAATTTCAGGAATGATTTGCACAGCCCTAAATGAAGGTTGTTTCCAATTAGGTTAATGAAGGACGTCATTCTCATGGCCAGAGTCACTCAGTCTGGTACAGGGAGGTATAAATCACCTGTCCCTGTACATGGACACTCTTTACCCTCCAAAGAGCACAGGAGAATGAGGTTATTTTCACTGGGCTGTGAAACATTTAGCATCCGGGATGCCCTGTGGAGGAGATGAACCCAGCAGCCCCCTTTCAGCACCAGCGCTGTGTCCTCCTGCCCACCCATAGTACCAGGGGGGCTGCAGGTCTCCAGCACCTCCACATCCTCCTCTCCTGCTGGATTCACTCTCCTCTGCACCAGCTTTGCTCCCAGGGCGAGTGACTCCCGGTGCCATTCCTGGGTGCCACTCTGCAGCCGGGGACGTTGCTCCAATGCTCTGGCCCCTCGCCTGGGTCTCACCCAGCTCGCACCATCACAGGGTTCTCATCACCAGAAGCTGCACCTCCCTTCCTTGCAGTCGGCTGCATACGGGGACGGTCAGAGCAACAAGCAATGCTGAAGGCAGTTGTACGGAGAAGTGCTGTAACTCAGTGCCCCAGACAGAGCTATAACTGCCCGACAGTGCCTGTGTTTATCACAGAGGCATAGGCTCGTATCTTAGTGCACACATCCAAAATGTGCCTATGGGAGCTCTGCCCATTTTTTATCTGTTTGTGTTTAAGGAGAAAGAAGGAGTCACTTTCTCAAGAAACTCTGAAGAGAAACTTAGAAGCTGATGAATATGTAGGATTCCTCCTTCCCTTTTCGCATCCACAGTGTCATACTGTGGGTCTAATAACTTGGTGGTTTTCTAATAAATTTAACCTTAGCATCAATTAAAATGCTTTGGCACACAGGGAAGGGAGAGGTGGGCTCCTAAGGACATTCATCATAGAAAGCACATTGAGATTGGATTTTCGTTAGCTGTGAAATTAAATACTCTGAAGCAGCCTTTTCACCCTGGCAATTATGAATATGCATCAGAGTGATGTTCTCACCCTGCCCTGTCTGCTTCTGCATCTGCTGGTGAGGAGGAAAGCCCATTTCCTCACAAACCTTTTAAAGCATGACCTGAAAAATGGAGAAGTTGGGCTCCAACCTTTTCTGCTTCCTTGTGATGGAGAAATCTCATCTGATAACTTTTCTGCAGCATGCTGTCAGTACTGCCTGCTCCCTTCAGTTAAAGCCTTACATCCCCTAGTTGTCTGTCTTGCAGCCAGCAAAATTTAGTCTTCCACTAAAGCCCAAATTTGCCATTGCTGCTTTTTCTTAAGATAAAATGACTCACAATATTTTAAACAAAACCTGAACACAAGCCCCATTTATTTTGCTATTCTTTATGAGTCACTGCATAGTATGGCGAGGATTTGTGGCTAGGGACAAGATTTGCACGGAGTAGGTGAAGAAAGGTTGGGAAATGTTTCCCTTTTTCCTGCTAGGGATTTCCAACACTTGTGTCCAACAAATTGGGATTGTCAGTGAAAATCTCGATGGAGAGCCTGTCTCTCCACTGGACAGTCAATAAAGGGAGAGATTCAGCTTGAACCCTGGGTGCGAAAGCACTTGGAGTGCTTGCAAGGGGCTCACATCGCAGGGTCAGTACCGGGTATCCAGGAACATCTTTATTGAAATGATTGATCTTGTAAAGAGAGAAAACATCCGTCTCCCACCCCCAGAGTACCTGTGCTCACCTCCTAAATGAATTTGTAGTCTCTCTGCAACCAAGCAGTGTGTACTGGATGCCCAGAGCCTGGCTCACACCCAGGTGTAACCTCACAGGGGAGCAGCGGTTGGGCTGGTTTCTGCAGGCTGCCCTTGCCGAGGGAGCACGCCAAAGTCGCAGGGCCTGGGACTACCCAGCCCCCGGAACAGGTAACAACATTTTTGCTATTTCTTTAATGTCTGCTGAAAGATGGGCCCAGCACAGACCGAGTCAAGGAGGGACAGCTTAAAGCTGCCTGGTGTCACCTCTGTGCTGGTGCCTCTATCTGGGATTCATCGGCTCTGCTCAGGATTCCTGTTGATGCGATTCCCCAAGCTCCCGGGGAGCAAACGGGAAAGCCCACCCCGGCTGGACACTGGCACGTCCCAGTGCCTCGGCCGGGCAGGCAGGGAGGAGCTTCCCAAGCTGCAGGTGCCATCGGTCGTGTGAGGAGACAGAGAGGGGACGGTCACCTTCAACATAAACCTGTCAGTGAAAGCCTGCGAGCAGGCGGTGAGCCAAGCAAACTGAGTTACTCTGAGATGCTTTTAGTGTGGTGCAAGTGCAAAAAGGTCAGGCAGCAAATTGCTTCCCTGGGCATCCAGCGCAGGCTGAGGAATGGCGTGCAGCTTCCCAAGTGAATATTAGCTGGGATAATTTCCTGCCTAAACCCTTTTCCCTCTAAGCAGAGCTCAGGGTGGATCTTGGCCCATTGCTGCTCAGAGTCCCACCTTGCGTGCCCTGGTAATTCTGTTGTATAGACATTTACGGGGATGGCCAGGGAGTTTGCACTCTGCCCAGAGCAGTCAGAAAGCCCAAGCGATGGTGGTTACAGTGACTTCTCATTCCCTTCTCGTGAGCAGCATCTGCTGCTGGGGGGCCACGCTGACCGGGCTTGGTTCTCTGCACTATGACCAGGCAAGATGAATAGGGAGAGGGTAGGAGGGATGTAAAGCAAGAACCTTCTGAATTATGTTGGCTAAGAGAAGCAAATTGATGCAGCTGAACTATATCATGCAAATGAGACCATTCAACTGTGTTGGAGTGGTCCAAGGCTCCCCTTGTGCCAAAGCAGAACCGTGAGCAATGTCCACCAGCCAGGAAAGCACAGGGAAAAACAGATCGGGGAGCGCACATCTGCAAAGTGTCTGCTGGGCTGGCAAGCAGGAGTCCTCCAAGTCATGTTGCTGCTCTGACACCAACACTATATTATTTAAAGTGGGAAGCCTCTAAGATGCAAGTGTTAATATTTTCCTTACACATTTGAGCAGGCAATTATTAAAAGGTAATGAATTTTTAAGGCGGAACATCAAAACTGCACGTACATAAAGACAAGTAATGGTGTATGAGAAGTTGCTGTACTGTTTTTGTATGTACTGGTAACAAGACAGGGCACATTTGTTGTGTTCAAGTAGCAAACTAGCTGTGTGGCTGTCAGCCTGCCCGGGCAATCACACTGCTTGGCGCTTTTTCCCCGTAGGTGCTTGCATATCAAACCCCAAGGGCTATATCAAACCAAGGGCATATCAAACCCCAAGGGCTAGCAGCCTCTTCCAAGCCAGCAGGTAAGAGCTGGAGTTTAGTTTCTTGGTAAAGCTCACACTTGTTAAATGAATGCTTTGTTTTGCACAACAAAAGATTGGAAAAATCCCAGATGTCATCATCATTTCTCCAAAGTGAAAGATTGTGGCAGGAAGCTCTTTTGTACTAGGAAACCCAAACAGAGGGGGTTAGACCTGGCTCTGCGTGTTTGCCTTCATGATGTCCATACAGTGCCACAGACCAGACTTTCCAGACCCAGGCAGGAGGATGGGGCATTTCGAACCAGTACGGTATCTCTTTCTCATCACCAAAAGCCAAGAAATGAGTTGGGGAAGGAGGCAAGTGTGCCGCACAGCTTCCTGAGAGCTGCTGTCCGTTTAGCAGGATGATGTAAATGGAGCTTAATTTAAAATCACATTTGCATCAAGCTGTCAAACCAGTAACCTGGGCAAAATATCTCAAGGATGTGGGAGTCTGCCAGCAGCACAAGGACTTTGGCCATGTCTACTAGAGCAAGTGAGCCAAAACCTGGCTTGCTGCTGCTCCTTCTGCCTTCACTGCAGGACACCTCTTTCTGTGTGGCACACACTTGCTGGGACTGTTTTGCACAGACCAGTTCTCTTGCTTTCCACCGTCTCTGTTCATAAGGGGAGCAGGAACCATCCAGAAAGGCCAGAAGTTCAACAGGGTGAACTGAGAACCATGGATGACCATTGCAGCTCCCATTAACTAAGTTAAGCAGCATCCTGCCTGGCCTGCGGAGGCAACTCCATCGTACTCATGGTATGTAGGCACCGACCGTAAAAATATCTGATTGCTTAACATCAGATGCTTGAGATAGGCTCACTGCAAAGTAGCAAGCAGGACTATGTGAGCTGTAAACATCCCATACGTTGTGTGCCCACCTAACCCAAGAAAGCCATGAAGTAGGTCAGAGGAACCATGGTCCATCAGTATTTGGCTGTATGGGCCAGTAACGCAGGGAATGAAGAACTATTGGCAGGATCTCTTGGCAGTTTAACACCAATTAGTGTCTTAAAATACATTTACACTCAAAGCTAATTTACTCGCTACTTCAAATAATTAGCTCCATCTGTCTGAACGCAGCCTGGGATGTGAGGCGGGCGTTTTCACCTGGGTACAGATAACAAGTAGTTGCTTTGTTTGTGAAGTCCATGTCAGCAGAACTCATGGAAAGAAAGGCTCCGTCTCCCGTGGCTCCTGGCCCATGCGATAGCTCCCAAGCCGCCTCACGGCAGTTAGAGGTCAGGTAGGGATCTGTGCTGGCGATATTATTGTTATTGACCTCCTCCCCATAAGGCCAAACCTATTCCTTGTTCCAGGTCGCAGCACAGCCCTATGAAGACAAAGCTATGGGGCAGGAATAAGCAGCCCGTTGCCACTTGTCAGGGTTACGCCGTGCCGTAGCTGGCCCCAGCTGCCTCCCCCTCCCCAGCCCCTGCTCCCCGGCAGGGCACTCTTCAGTTCTCCCGCAGCGTGCCGGTAGGGACCTTGGGGAAGGAGGCAGGAATACTGCATGCATTAAACATCCCAGCAAGCTAGCTAACAGCTATCAAAATGTATAATTAAACCATTATTTTCTCTTGCCCCCTCTCTTTTTTTTTTCTTCACCTGAACAAAATATTTTTCCATTTATTTGTTATCAGTGAAGGGAGTGAATATACTGAAACACGTCTGCTGTTCTGCTCTACTACCCTCTATTAAGTTCCTAAGCACTTGGGAACCTTTGGCTCAGCTGCACAAAATAACAGGGAAACTAATTAGGCTGATAAAACTCAATGATCGCGACAGGCACCCCGAGAAAGGGAATGGCTTTTTAGTACTTTTATTTTTTTTGGTTAATACATGTGTTCACTCTCAAGTTCTTCACCGCCTGCACTGCTGGCAGCACAGATCAGATTTAGTTACAGCTGAAGAAGGAAGGTCCCAGCCAGGAGCAGCGATGATGGGGGTGACAATTCCTTTCTGTCCCCAGCTGTGGGGTCTCCTGGGGCAGGGTTTGAAGAACAGCTTGTTGCAAGTCCCCTTGTCTGCTTGGGCCCTTCGCAGCACACACAGCAGAGGAAATTAATGTGCCGCCAGGATGGCGCATGAACAGGTCTTGGCCGCATCGCAAAGAGAGTTTGGGCCGAGTCTCTCTGCTGGAGTGGACACGGGGACAGGCGGAGGCACGCGAAGGACGGGGCAAGCCTGGAGGAGGCAGGGGACTTCGCAGGACACGAAGCCTCCAGCTCCGAGCAGTCGGTCATGGCGTCCAAACGCGCAGCGCCTGCTGCAGTCAGTACATGGCCGAGACTTGCCAGGAAAATTGAGATCCGAAGGCCAATGTTAATCAGTAAAATCTGTAGTTGAAGAAATGGTAATCAAGGGAGATTACCAGCCTGATCCTGTTATCGTCCCCCTGCCCAGCCGGTTAGGTCAGTGCCGCAGGCAGCGTTAAGGAAGCGGTGGTGGGGCCGGGGGGGGTCGGATGCTGCTGGCTTGGCTGTAGCACGGTGCCGGGAGCGTGTCGCAGAGCTGTCCTCCCTGGGAACCGAGGAAGCCGAGCACTCCTTCGTTAGCCAAAATTCACTCTCACTTGTGTTTGTATCTTGCTTTGCAGATGGGAAATAAGTCCAACGCCTCGGTGTTCATCTCCACCTTATCAGAGAGAGAAGACCTGATTTTTGGCACGCTCTATTTAGTCTTTGGTAAGGAAAGACAGGGTGTTATACCTGTGTCCCTGCTGCGGGCAGCTCAGGTCCCTGCCTGCCAGAGACATTCAGGCCTTTTGCAGTCACGGATGCTTCCAGAAGTGTTCAGTCATTAGCAGAATAATCAAACTGGCCCTTCCCACGTTACTCAAAAGGATGATCTGACCAAAGCTTGGTGACTGCATTCCCCTCTCAGGGCAACTGCAAGTACCAGTTATGTTTTTAAATATTTGGAAAGTTGAAGAACAACCTTTGAGGAGTGTGCTGTAACTCCTGCTGCAGCCACCTGATGTGAGAGGGATAGGGACTCTCTGCTAGCGTTGCCAGCTTCGTGACTGTTGAAGGTGATTTGGCCCTCCAGCTGGGCCTTGCTTTCCACAGAAAATGCCGGTGAATGTCCTGTGATTTGGAGTTAGTGGCACTGGAAAGCCAGCAGGCAAAACTGAGAGGCTGGGACATGCTCTCAGGTGGCCTAGACCTGGTTGGTGTGGGCCAGAAGTGAACGATGGGCAAAGAAAAGCCTTCCAGTTTTCTGAGCCCTGAGCACGTTGTCTCCCAAATACTGGAAGTTTTTCATGCCTGCGAGCATGGGGAGCCCAAGGGATGCTGTCCCGTCCCACTCGGTGGGTGAGGGTGAGGTTAACTTTTAAATTCTCTGCACGGTAATCTGGAGTGACAACAGTCGCTCTAGAGGTTCAAAGTCACACATTTACTGAAAATTTGGCCAGATTACAACAGATGGTGGCTTGGCAAATAGTTACGGTTATAATACAACAACAAACTCGCAGCAATAGTACCCTTATGTACCCGGAATGAAATACAACAAACTCTTAACAGTATTACCCTTATATGTCTAGAATTAAATACAGAAACAGAGAGAGAAAAAAGGGAGAGAGAGATGTAAGAGAGAGAAAAGAGAAAGGAGGGGTATCACCACCGTTGGATCCAGCAATGATCTTTCTTTCTTCTGGTTGTGGTCCTCAGGTGATGAACACACACGTGGCTCCTTGAAACTTCTTCTTTTATAGACCGTGGCTATGTCCCAGGGCTGGCGCATGCATAATCTTTGCTTCCAAAAGTTCGAGAAATGGGGCTGGGGTACCTGGGGGGCCCCGGTGGTTGTCTAACTCCTTCCCCCTTTTTCTTTCTGCATGATCACGGTACGACCTTTTGTCTGCGCAGTCGCACTTCACGAGCGCGTACGTGCCAACGACAGACGCGGTACCTCAGGTCACCGTACCTCAGGTCACAGAACAGGGGAGCTGGCTCACAAGGCGATGCCCCCCTCCCCACTCCGTGTTAGCCCACTTCTGGTTGCTGAACAGAACTTGGTTTTGCAGCGATACTTGAGGCATCCCCATACATTAATCCTTTCAGTCCCTTATAGATGCTCACACCACTGGGACTGCCAGCAGTTCTATAGGCACCTACAGCTCCTAGGAGTTAGTAAAGCTAATCAAATGTACTCGGTGCAGATGTGAGACTAGCTCTGTGGGAAAACCACCTCATGAGGCTGGGGACAAGGACAAACATCTCAGTGCTCTACCCTCCAGCGACTGCAAAGCCTCCAAAGCCCTGGATTTGGCCAGGTCTTGCGTGGGAATCCTGTTCCTGAGAGGAACTTTAGTGCTGGCCGTTCAGTGGCTTTGGAAGCTGGGTCTTACCATGATATTTAATTTACAATCTAATCCATTAAGGAGAAACTCTCGTCCTACCCAACCTGCCCCAAGAGCAGCAAAGATTCCCCTTCTGAGGACACTGGAACCTCTTTTCAATGAAAGCACAATTACATGATTAAAAAAGAGAGAAAGCCCTTGTTATAAAATTTTAATCACCACTGTTGTTTTAAATACACTAATAGCAAACAAAGAGCCTTCTTTTGTTTAGTCTGGATTTTCATTGATCTCCATAATGCCTTTCTTCTTGTTTATTTTGTTACCGTGATATTGGACAACACAGACTCACAGGGGTGACATTGCCAGAAAGAAATTAAAAAGGCGAAGGGGCCCAGCTCCTTGGCCTGACATCAGAAGAGCAATCGCACAAAGCTCCCGTTATTTATGTAGCTGGAAGGAAGTGCCCCCCTCGCTCCTTCCAGCTGGAAGAAGTGACTCTGGCCAGATCCTGCACCCGGAGCCCACTGCAGTCTCATCCCATCACTGCCCTCCTACCAGACGCCTCTGTAGGATCTCAGGAAGGGGAAGGGATCAAATTCAATGGAAAGCAGCTCCAGATGTGCTCACAGAGCTCTGCAGGTCCCGTCGGCTCTCCTGCTCAGCCCGCTCCGGAGAGGGAAGCCTGGAGCCCTTTCCACCCTCTGTAGACATCTCCGGTGTTTGCTTCCAAACATCTCAAGATGATCCTGGCTCCTTCCCCGTCTCCGTTACATACATACAGCACCGTTCCTCTGCCTTCTCCGCAGGCATCGTGTCCCTCTCTGGCAACTCGTTGCTGCTGCTGGTGGCCTATCGGAAAAGGTCCACGCTGAAGCCTGCTGAGTTCTTCATCGTCAACCTGGCCGTCAGTGACCTGAGCATGACGGTGACGCTCTTCCCCTTGGCCA
>NW_009623180.1:10992-13546 GCF_000690535.1 Cariama cristata
ACAGGTACCTTGTGGAAGCAGCTCCGCACGGGCTCACGGCCCCGGGTGCAGTTTGCAAACCTTGTCTTGAAACGGGGAGATCCCTGACGGGAGGTGAGGAGGGACCCAAGGGGTCAGTCTGGTGGCACTGGGGCACTGTGTAACCTCACGGACATCCCTCCCACAGCAGGGTGCTTTGCTGTTCCCTCTCCCTCCCGTTTATCACATAGACCCGCTGTAAAAGGGGTTTGGTGGTGGGTTTCTGAGCTGGCACCGCAGTGGTGTGCGCCGGCGTGGGTCAGGGCCACTCCTGCACCCGTGGCTCTTGTCTGTGCTTGTCACTGGGATGCTCAGGGAACAACTTAGGGGAAAGATCATGTCCATGTTCTCTTCGGCAATCAGGTGCTGGTATCCCTGCAGCCTGTTGCAGCCACCCCATGCACGGCCAGCGTTGCTTCTGGTATGGGATCAGCAGCTGAGGCCGCAGCATCGGGATTGCAGCTGGGCAATACCCAGCCTTCCTCCAGGGCAGGGACCATGGAGAAAATTCCCGTCCAGGCGAGTGGCAGGGGGGGCCAGCCAGCCGCCCCGGGCAAAGGGGCAGGGCTGGGTTTCCCGGCAGGTTTTCCCTTGCAGGTGGCTGTTCAACCAGGCGGTCTGCACCCTCTACGCCTTCTGCGGGGTCTTGTTCGGGCTGTGCAGCCTCACCAGCCTGACGGTGCTCAGCACGGTTTGCTGTCTGAAGGTCTGTTACCCAGCATATGGTAGGTGCTGGGATGCATTATCTGATCTATACTTAACACCCCCATCTGTTAACATAACCCTTTTGTTTTTTTTCCTGGCCACATCCACCTCTTCTGGGAAAGCTTTGCCCTAGAGCAACCTATTTCCAGTCACTACACCGGTGCAGCAGTCTCTGGAGGCTTTTGTCACTGGTATATTCATCCCCCCTCCACCTGTGTGGGGCTATCGAGCCCCAGCATCCTGTGCCTCGGTGCCCATGCCCTGTGCATGCATCTCAGACGTCCCCTACTTCACTCGGGGGCTTGGGAGCATCATCCAGAAACGTGTCAAGGGGTTTGTCCTCCCTCTGTAGAAAAGTCCCAGCTGCTGTATCACAGCAGGTTGCAGGGTTTTGAACGGCCGTACACAGACTTGAGCTTAGCCTAGAGCAGACTCTGCATCTGGGAAGCCACAAGCTCTGGCAGTGCAAGAAGAGCTGCTTTCCCTTATCCCTGGTGGGACAGCCATAGGCCAAATGTATTTAATTCACTGAAATAATTAATACAGGAGGGCCGGGTTTGCAGTGTTATAGCTCACTTCTGTAGCCCTGTTTTCACCTGGACCTCATCCACAGAGCTAATGTGAATGTTTGCATCTCTAAGCTTGGGCACCAGCTCTTTGTGGCGGGCATGCACGGCAGGGAGCACCCACTGCAGAGGGCACCTGAGGAAGCGAGGCGACCTGGGGATGTCCCCTACACATTTACAGCTTCTCCTCTTTAGAGTTCCTTCTTAATTTCCTCAGCTCAGCTGCTAGTCCTCCATCTAGCATAGATCTTCAGAACAGACTTTGGACTAAAGACCAAAAATAGAAACAAAATGGGAAATCAAAGATATTAGTTTGATTTGCAGACCAGCACCCCAGGGTGCATCCTCACCCCCTCACCCCTGGCTCGCTGCCTGCCTGCCCCAAGCCTGCGGCTGTTGCCAGCCACCAACCTGCTTTGTCCCCAGCAGCTCACAGTGCCTCAAGGACCACGCTGGAGCAGAGTCACCTTGGTTATGTGCCAGCACAACACCTCGGGAGATCGCTAAAAAGGTGGAAGGAAAGATAAGGGTAAAAGTTGGCTGTTAAAAGGCAGCCCAGGTACCGGTGGCTTTTCCCAGTGCTTGGCAGCCTGGCACGTTGAGCTTATCTCCCTCTGATGCCCCTGCTCATTTTCTGTGAGGACATGGCTAATCTCAATGTGCTTTTAATTGCTTGGTTTCAAAGAAAAACGTTACTCCTCTGTATGGCTGAAGATTTAGCACTTTATACTGAGCTCTTAGAAGATCAGGGAGTTTTAGATTTGATGGAGGATAGGACAAAAATGAAAAAGCCACCTCCTCCCCCGTGCTTCACTCTGCCAAGGAGGAAAAGGTCCTTCAAATGACAGTGTCTGGGATGGCTTTGAGCAGTCCCAGAGCCAGCAATCCCTGCCCCATGCATGGGCTGCTGCAGCCAGGCAGCCTCCCTCCCTCCATCCCTCCCTCCCTCCCGGCTGCCCACGGGGCCGTGGGTGCAGCCGTATCCCCGCGGGGCCGTGGGTGCAGTGTCCCCCTCCACGCCACACGACCTCCCAGCAATTCCTCCCGAAGCCGAGAGAGGCTGCACCACTGATTCTGCCACTTGCTGCACGGATTGTGGCAAACCCTTACATTTCTCTTGGCTCCTTGCTCTGGCCACCCACCCAAGGGGACGGGAGGATGTGGGCAGCACCTCCCACCCTGCCCGGGTGGCCCTGTCTGTGTCCCAGGGCGGCTGGCCTCGTCCCCGGTGCCTGGATGTGTGGGGGGCTTGGGGGCACAAGCCC
>NW_009623180.1:13599-16275 GCF_000690535.1 Cariama cristata
CAGGTTGTCGCGCTGCTACGGCGGAGTGCTGCTGCTGTGTGTCTGGGCATATGCCCTGATGTTTGCCACGGCCCCCTTGGCCGAGTGGGGCAGTTATGGCCCCGAGCCCTACGGGACAGCCTGCTGCATCACGTGGAAAACCTCAAGCAGGGAGGCCACGCTCTACATCCTCGCCCTCTTCATCTTCTGCTACCTTCTTCCCTGCCTCCTCATCCTCGTCTCCTACTCACTGATCCTCTGGACGGTGCGGGTGTCCCGGAGAGCCGTCAGGCAGCACACGTCCCCCCAGCACAGAGCCCGCAGTGTGCACAGCCTGGTCAGGGCTTGGGGGGCTCCAAGGTCTCGGGGGGCCCCCAGCCCCAGCCCACCGCCCCATGGGCAGACGAATGCAGCAGGACCCCTTCTGCCAGGGTGTCTGCTGTTCCCGATGAATTCTCCAGGTGTTTGTATCAGTGTGGGTAATAACACTTTTCTCCTCATTTAAAGCCATCAGGTGGAGGAGTTTTCAGTTTAAATTACATTGGAAAAGATCATAAAAGGGACTTGCATGAGTCACTGCTCCCCAGACTACAAGCTAATACTATAATTTACCAAGGATATGTCCAAAAAAAAAAAAAAAAAAGTGGATACCCTTTAAAAAAACCCAAACATGAAAGAAAACAGCTTGCAAGCCTGGCTTCGAAGGAAAGGTTCGTGTCTGCTTAGAGGAGGGGGGTCTGAGCATGCCCCGTTTCCAGAGCCTCTCGGTCAGTCTGCACATGGGCACACAGATTGAGGGAGGGACTTTGTGTCCGATGCTGGCCTGGTCCCAGCCGGGTCACTGGGTGCTTCGTACCCTTCTGCTGCGGTGGGCTGAGGCGATTCCCAAGTTTCCCAGGTGGGATGGGGTGTGAGTCACCTGAAGGGAGGTGCAGGTTTATGCATCCACGCTGGGAAGTGCCAAGTTGCTGCCCTGATGTCTGACACCCTCATGCTCCAGTGTGACGGGTCCAGAAGGCTGAGCACCTTTCCCTGGGGATGCGACCGACTGGCTGGGGGCACGAGAGTTTTGGAGGGGGAAGTCAGCATCCCGCCTGTGCCGCAGGAGGCTGATGGCACTGCCGTCTCCATCTCCTTCTTTTCCAGCTGAGCATTGCCGTGTGCCTGGGGTTTCTGGCTGCCTGGACCCCTTACGCCATCGTTGCCCTGTGGGCAGTCCTCGGTGACGCCAGCCAGGTGCCAGCACTGGCCTTCGTGCTGTCGGCCGTCTTTGCCAAGTCCTCGACGCTCTACAACCCGCTGGTGTACCTGCTCTTCAAGCCCAACTTCCAGAAGTTCCTCTCCAAGGACGTGGTGCTCCTCCAGGCCATCCGCACCCTCCTCTGCTGCGGCTGCCCGAGCGCCGCGCTCCAGCCCTTCCCGTCCCCGGGCTTCGGGGACCACCCTGGGACTTGCAGAAACTGTGGCGACACTTTTGAGTGTTTCAGTAACTACCCCAAGTGCTACAAACTCCCCCAGGCGCCCGGCAGCTCCCCACAGCGTGCTCCCCTGGCTATCCTGGCCGATGGAGCTGTTTGACAGCCGGGGCTGAAGAGGACGGTGCAGATGATGGGCCTTGTCACACGGAAAAGGTCGGGCCGTGAATGTGGCCGGGGAAGCCCTGCCATCGGATATCATGAAAGACCTTCTCTGAGCCCAGCTGTGCCGGCTGTGTCCTACCAGCGCGCCGGAACACAAACCCAAACGCAACATTTCTCTCATGTGTGTATCCGATGGGTCCCCAGCATGTTCTGCAGATGAAGTGACACGAAAATTTAAGACCAAGCTTGCCTCCCCCTCTGGTTTTGCTCTTGCAACTCTGAACCTAGTCTTTGCACTTGCCAAAAAAAAAAAAAGACCCCCAGTGCCTGAAATCTGCCCAGGGTGCAAGTCCAGGGTGCAGTTTCTCCTGTGGCTTGTTCTCTGGGCCCTTGGCCTTTGTTTTTCCATCCTGGTGCTCTGATGACCAAGTAGGAACTTGGTTGTCTTAAGAAACTGTGCCTGGCAGGGAGGGCTGGGGGCCAGGAGGCCCCGAGAGGCATCCTACATCCTACCTCCAGCACCAGCTCCTACAGCCCCCCCCGACCATGTCCTTCCCCTTGGGGAGCGGGACCGCACCACTCAGCTACCTCACTTGGGATTATGAAGCATCTTTATATACCTCTCAAGAGACTTCTCTCTGTGCAGGCTACGTTACCCCACTCCCTCAATTTGAACGCAAATCCACCACCATCCTATAGGTCGAAATGGGAGCTTGTCCTTAGAGTAAGGCTTTGGGGTTAGAATAATCCCAGTGTGAGTAATAGCAGTGCCAGGTTGTGCTCTCCAGGCAGAGAATGGCAAATCTGTGGCTGAGCACCATCCTGGAGACGGGGCTGTGCCTGCAGGGTGTTTCCCAGTGGCTGGGACGATGGGGCAGCTCGTGCCATCGGCGCTGGGGAGCAGGAGAGCAGCTGCCTGGGCGATGGCATTGCTCGGGCTTGTAGTCAGCATTTGGAGATCAGTGTGGGCAGTTCACCCATGGGAGGAGTCTGGGATGAAGAGGACCAAGAAGGTGTGAAAGGGCCCGACGCAAAGCCGTGAGTAGAGAAGCCCCCACGACCGGCTGTGGCGGGCGCAGGGCAGGCTCGCAGCCCTCCCTCCCCAGCAGTGTGCCCG
>NW_009623180.1:16315-16951 GCF_000690535.1 Cariama cristata
CCCCCCCCCAGCCCGGAGCCTCTCATGTGCCCTGCCTTCGGCACGGCAGGAGCTGGTTTTGCTTTGCAGGGGCTGAATACCACAGCCAGGGTGCTGGGAGAGGTTGGTTATGCCCCAGAAAACTAGAAGATGCATTCAAGGTGATGAGAAGAGTCAGTAGCAGAGGTGGGAAACGTGCTGCCCTCCGGCACCCACCCAGCCAGTTACTCGTGGGAGCACTTGACGTTGTCACTGATTAACGAACAAAACCACACCACAACCCATCGCCAGAGCTGCAGCATTAAATCACGGACGTGCTAAATGGCAATAGTGAACCGTTTTGTGCACCCAGTGCTGGGCGACAGCCGCCGCCGTCGCCGGCTGCGCTCTGCCCGCCAGCCCTGCCGTAAGCCGACCCCAAGCTCTCCCTCCTCCCTCCGCTCTCCAGATACAGATATTGCTATTTTTAGCAGTCGCTCCCAGAACCGGGATGCATCACTGCCTTTTCTTAGCGCAGATACAGCAGCCTCCTCTCCTCCGAGGACACGCAGCACCTCGCAGCAGACCCGCTCGCTGCAGGGGCGCGCAGAAATGCAGAGGGGTGGGTGTGCTCCCGGGGGGCAGACAGCAGATGCCCACTACCCATCATCAGAGCTA
>NW_009623180.1:16999-24275 GCF_000690535.1 Cariama cristata
TTGGCCTCGATGTTCTGGCCCAATTCCAGCGTAGGTGGCAACGGGGCCGGTGTGAGCTCTGCGGTGGGGAAAGCGGTTGGTGCATGCAGGGGCACCCAGCGGAGCCGTGAAGGGTGCTGGGGCGTGGGTGGTCCTGCCCTTGCTTTCTCTGTGTGTGACATCGTTACCGGCTGAAACTCTAATTAGCGCACGACAGCATGGCAGTCGTGCCACTTGCTTTTGTCCCTTGGTCATTTCCACTTAGCCACTTTAACTAGCAGCTTCCCTGTGACAGGAGAGGCCTGGTGACAAGAGGGTCACTGATACCTCTGGGCTGCACTTGCGTCTTCCCGGGATGGTTTTGCCCACGTGTGATACCTGCAGGTGCAGACGGCTGGAGCAGGGCAGGGTCTATGCACAAAAGCCACGTAATAACTGAAAGGCCGCGCAGGGAGCGACGCTCCTGCCTTTGCTTCCTACTCCTGCTATGCAAAAAACCCAAAGATGCGCAATATTGGGAAGACGCTGCAAACAAACGAAGAAAAATCAGGGCAGCCAGTGAAGAGAGAGGACAAGGTTTCCAACGTGGGTGCAGGTTTCTAGGGGGGACAGTCACCACCCAGCGCGGGGCACCGCTGCTTGGCCCCTTCCCACCCTGCAGCTCGGGGTGCTGCTCCCCATGCCCCATCCCAGGCACTCCCGCACCCGAGGGAATCACAAGCACTCGGTGTCTCTGCTGACTAGTCATTGTGTTCCAGAAATTGTACATTTTTAAAGTAAATTCACTCATGCAGAACTGGCGTTTGACTTTTGGTTCAGTTACGTGTTAGTGGCCGCGCTCTGGGATAAATGGCAATACCAGTGCTGTGCGTGGCCGGGGCGAGAGCGTGGGTGCTGTGGGTGAGGGATCGCAGGGACATGTGCCCATCGGCGGGGGCACAGCGACTTGGGGCAACAAACCTCCCCTTGCCCACAGCCGAGCCTCCCTCCTGCCGGGGTGATGGTGTGGCCGGTGGTGACAGGGCCCTGCCGCATCGCTGCATGCTGGGGCACCTGGGCCCACGGACTGGGCTGTACCCCTGAGCTGTCACCTCCGCCAAGCCCCGGCTGTACCTGCTGCCCATTGCCACCAGAAAGGTGGGCAAGGGCTGATTTCCCACCAGAGGACACGAACACGAAGGGCTGCTGCCATCTCCTGGGGGCTCTCAGGGCACAGCCACCCTGGGGTGGTGGGGGGCCCAAGGCCATGGCCTTCACGGGACATGGCGTGGTCCAGCCACTGATGCAGTGTTGGGTCCTGGCTTTGCTTAGCAACTCACTGGCCTGCGGTCCCCCTCTCCCTGCCCTGCCACTTTGTCCCCTGCTAGTTAAAAAATGCTGTGGCCCAGAAATCACCTAAAGGAGATAGGAAAAACAAAAAATCTGCAAATCCTCCAGGTCCTTTTTTACTCCAGGAAAACCCCAGATCAGCATCTTCATCTTTAGTTGGGTGTGAGAACACGTAACATTGAGAGCACCTAATACGGAGGGTGCTTCAATCTACATTCATGGAGACTCTCATGCTGCTGGGGAGTCCAGGCAGCAGCGCTGCAGCCACTTAGCAAAATCCCAATCCATGTAATTCCATGCACTGTGGCCGGGCCAAGCAGCAGGCCCAGGGTCCCTTCCCCAGCACGACCCAGGGCTGCCATAACCCAGGTACTCCCACCTGCCAGGCGGGCCCCCTCCTCTGGGGCATGGCACAGCTGGTGCCGATGTAATCCGTGTCCCCAGCTGGGAATGGTGCCCTCAGCTGCCGCCAATTCCCTGAGGACAAGAACCACCCCCTCCCTGGTGGGGTGAGCCTGGGGCTGTGAGGAAGAGGAGGGTGATGGCTTTGCCCCCCCAGGGCTGAGGTAGGGTCTGTGCTAGCTTCTGTGGCGGGGCAGGGCTTTGGAGGTGGTTGCTGGTTGCCAGAACTGATTTCTTTAGCTTTTGGTGCAGCCGGAGCAGGCCGGTGCCCAGCACTGAGCTGGGTGGGAAGGGGGGCTGGGGGCTGCAGTGCTGTGCTGCTGCTTGGTGAGAGCCTGGCCCTGGTGCAGGGAACAAACCAGGGCTGCCGTGGTTTGGGTTTGGTGCTTGGGCAGGGGGCCATGGGCACTGCGTTTCCCCAAGTGAGAGCACTTGTGCCTTTCACCAGTGATGGCTTTGTTTTCAAAGAGCCATCGTATTCCAGGTTCAATCAGCCTCTTGAGGTTGAAGATGCTGAGGCAAGTGCAGACACGCACACTCCATTGATCTATACATAAGCAATAGATAGTTACCAAAAGCTCAGCCTGAGCCAGAAAACCTGCAGCAAGAAATCTTTCTCAAGGTGAGAGATTCCTTCCCAAAGGCAAGCTGGCAGAGGCCACAGTCTCAAAAGGCAGCTGGCCCATTCCGGGATTATTTTCTGCCCAAATCTCCCATGATTTCACATCCATCAGTGTCATAAAACCACTTTGGTACTAACCTGATTGTATAGGGCAATAACCGCTGGGATTTCTGTGTTCCCCCACTGACGGTACCGTAGGGCTCTGGGATATGTGGTTTGCTCGCTGTGACTCTGTTAATGACCTGCAAAGCAGCAGCAGCTCCAGGACACCTTCTCCTTTGCTGCCTTACCTTCAAAGGTAAGCGGGAGAGCCCCAGCCTGGCAGGGGTTTAGATTTGAAAGAGAATTTAAGGGTGATCTAAAGCAGCCGATGTGTGTCCGCATGGCTTTCCCACTCATCCCACGGACATGGGCGCATTTCTCAAACCAGTGTCGTGTCCCACCAACCTTGGTTGCCCAGGGGGTGGACCCTGGAGCAGTGCAGCATCCTGCAGCTGGCTGTGTGATGGCACTGGCAAAACGGGTGGTGTGTGATTTGAGTTTCTGTCTTAATTTATCAAATGGCTTCACCCAAAGGATGTCCCTTTCTGTTTGTTCCAGGCTGCGGTGGGGCTGTGCTCTCCAGACCCCAGGAGCAGTCTCTAGGGCCATGTTTCACAGCAGTCATGGCCAGTAAAATGTGATTTTTTTTACATAAATAAAGCTGAGAGCAAATGTAATTTTTCTGCCACTTTCCTCTCTGCTCCTGTCTGAACAGCAAGATCAGCTAAGGATTGCATATAAATATGAACCTTTGGGAAAAAAAAAAATCTACCCTTTAAGTTTAATTTGTATTAACACTGGTTCTGTGACCTGGCTCTGCAAGGACAGCTTCACCTCAAGCGAGGTGACTGGTGCCTGCTGTGCTCCCCTCGAGCAGCTCCGAGACCGCAGAGCCATGCCCTACCGTCCTGCTTGGGTTTCGGTTTGCCATGGACAGAAAAACTCAGAACAACTGGATGTGCCCCGAGGCCAGGGCGCATCAACCCAAATATCCCTGGGGCCCACTGTGAGCTGCCTTCTACCAAAACAGGGTCGCTGGGGAGTCTGAGGGCACAGCAACGCACTTGAAGGTGGCAGGGAAACCACATGTCCTAGGAAAGGAAAACTGGGGAATAGGGTGACTGTCAAGGAAAGGCAGCAAAATTATAAATGAATGTGAAAAATCAATCGTTGACGTAACAGTAGAAATTTCTTCCAGTGGTTCCAAACCATGGAGGTTCACTTGTAGTTTGAGGGAAAAACAAAGTCTTAACTCCAAGTTGTGACAAGTGTAGTGAGCACCTTCTCAAGTTTTAGTGCAGTCGCTTTTTAAATAAACACACCCCCCCTTCCTCCAGTTCAATTGCTTCAGAGCAATTTCATGACTTCTGGCTGTGGTGGTTAATTGAATGTATAAAACCCTCCCAGCTGGTGGCTCTCAGCTGTTGTGCTGCTGTTGGCCTCCCCGCCAGCAGGACTGGGAGCAGGACCAGCCTCCCCAGCAGCTCCGTGCTCTGGCAGGTCCCACACAGGCTCATCCAACTCCCGTTCAAAGGTAAAGGGGGAATCACTGACGAAGATCCCATCAGCTCAAATCAGAGCTGCCCTCTGCCTGCACGACCGTTGCAAGTAATGACCAGCAACCCTGTGCATCCAGACCCTTTGTACCTCCAAAATGAGCGGTCACACAAAGCCGTCGGTGTGCGTTCCCCTCTGGCGTCTCGAGCTCTGGCTGTCTCATCTCCTGCGGCCCCGTTCCTCTCAAAAGGTCGGGCAGCCCTCAGCCGCAGTCTGTGCCACTGACCTTTAAACGCAGCCCCACGGGTGGAAACCTCCTCTCTGGGGTGGGTGACCTCACCCACAGGCTGCACAGTCGCTGGGAAAAGGCGCAGGGTGTTTAACAAGCAAAGCTCAGAGTCCCGGTCTTCCTTTCCAAAGGTTAAGCGAGAACGAGAGATAACGACTATTGCTTTCAGTCCTTTTATGGCAGCTTTTAGATTAGGCTGTAGAAACAGCCTGTAGGTGCTTTAATGTTTAAAATAAATGAGTGTGTCTCGGTGTGGTTGAGTTAAAAATAACATCTTCATCATGATGAAACCAAGGCAGGGAAAGCTGGAGGTGTTTGCTCGCGTTCAGTTGGTGAGTCACAAGCGGGCTGGGGTCCGGCTCTCAGCACCTGGGGCAGAGGTGGGGCTCAAAGATGGCACAGGTTGAACACAAACCAGACCCTGTGGTAGTGATCACTTTGTGATTGTCACACAGCTGTCTCGGGATGCGAGGTGCCACCAGACCTGTCGCTCTGTGGAGGACACGAGTGGTGATGACTGCAGGAAGGACACGCTGCAGACCTGTCGCAGGCTCCATCGTGTCTTACGGGTGAGACCTGGGAGCTCTCCCTGGCTGAGCATCGGCTGGGGGCCATAGCCCCCAAAATCAAGCAGCTCAAAGGGTGACTTGTTGGCTTTGTAAAGGGGATCCTGACTAGTGGGGAAACTGAGGCATGAATCAGGCCTGTGAGCTGGCAGTGATGACGCAGCAGAGTGGGTTTGCTGTCCTCCTGAGCAGTGGAGTGAAAGCCCCTCTTGGTTAGGGGAATGGGATGGGCTGGAAGAGGTGGAAAAACAACTTCTGGGAGTCTCCGAGTTGCCAGAAGCTGGGCTCTGGGTTCCCCCTGCCTCTCCTTTGCACGGCTCCTCAGTCATCAACAGAAACAGGCACTGGGTTTGCTGTCAGGTGGAACTTCAGGGCTCTGTAATTTGTAACATCTGCATTGCACTTGCTGGTGGTTCCATATTTAAGAGAGTGTAAAAGATCAAGTTTACTCTTGCATGAATTTGCAGATGACACCAAGTTAGCATGGGGCTGCTAGTACTTGTGGAGAGAGGGCTGGAGTTCAATATTGGTCTGATAAAACAAAATTATCTAAGGTAACTGCAAGGCAAGTCAATAAGGAGACAGATAATTTTTCATTCCTAAGCATATTACTTCAAGTGAAGAAATCCAAACTGTGAAATGACTGACACAGAAAAGCCAATGTATTGATAAATGAACATGAAAAATGGTCACTGCAGTAAAAACTTCTCCTATTGGTTCCAAAATAAGGAAGTTAATGCATATTTTGAGAGAGAACAAAGCTGTCTTAATTCCAAGTTTTGATAAATGTAATATTTTGCTAAGTTTTAGAATAGTTGCTTTTAAATTAAACCATCCAAATTTTCTTCACTTTAATTGCTTCCAAGTGATTTCATTAGTTCTAGCTCTATCAGTTAATTGCTTCAGTTTAGTGTGTAAAATTATTCCCAGCAAGGGGCTCTCATCAGCTGCCTGTGCGCTGTCACCAGTTGCCAGCAGAGGGCAGGAAACGATCAATGTGCCGTGGCGGAAGCTCTCGAGGGGCTGACCTTTCGGTACGTACCTCTGCTGATCTCCCAGGTGACCTGTTTCACCGGAGGAACAATAAAAATCAGAGGCTATTTTATATTTCAGCATGACTAAGGCATAACACTAAGCCCTGTGTGATAGCACCTAGATCAATGTACACCTTCCAGGGACAAGAGAAGCTCCCAGAGCCCTTCCAGCCAGCTCCTCGGCTTAAATGATCAAGTTGAAAAACCTAGTAAGGCTGACAGGTAACTAAAATGTAATTAAGCCTACTGTTGTCTAGAAGGGTGAAGATAAAGGCTGATTTTTACACAGATCGTCTCCTAAGGATAAAACAAGCACCGATTGCTTTTTGGTCAACACCAGCAGCTGAATTCATGCCCCATTCCAACTCCCACCAGTCCATGTTTCTGCTCTGGGATTAACAGAGAAGCTCTTTGAACTAATGGGGCAGGGAAAGGGGAGAAGAGAGTCCTGTAGCAAGATGTGCTATTTTGAAAAACTGCTCAGACAGCATAGGGTTAGGATTCTAAAACATTCAACTTTTATTCCTCCCAGCAGGTAAGTGGATTAAAAACCTTAGTAGCAAAACCAGACCAAAAATGTAAGTCTCTCACTTTCAGAAATAAACATGTGCACTTGCATGTCAGCTGTAGGTGCAGAACTACAATTCACATTTCAAGAGTGAATATGCAAACGACTAATGAGGAATCCGGGTTGGCAGTGAGAGCAAACTGCTGCACATGTAACCATGGCAAATGTGTAACAAACACTGCGTGTCTGTTTAGGCGTATGCAATTTTGAGCAAATGGACTAGGCCATGTAGAAAACATGAAATGATACTGCTGATTTTGAGACAGTGTGAGCAGAAGAGAAAAATTGTATTAACAAACAAGAGAGCTTAATGGAAGCTGTTTGGCACTTCCCAACTGAGGCTCCTTCAGCAATGTGCAATACTAACCTTTCTGTATCTGCATTAGATTTTGTAGATGACTCTTCTGCATGTACACACTGCTTTTGCTTCCACCAGAACTTAAAAATTCTGCTAGTGGATTCTGGAGTGTTAGGGACACTTAATGAATTAGGCAAAACAAAAGCTGCTGTTTTCTAAAATTTGAAGCCGAAGTGTCAGCAAGGAGCCACTGCCAATTACAGAAACCCAACTGCAACTGGCTTTAGCCAAAAAAAATCAAAAAATACATTAAAACTGCAATTTCAAACACAGTTCTGTACTGTGTCATACAATGCCCCACTTCCCCAAACCATAACTAGTACTATGGACTAGACACCCCAGCATAAAAAAAACACCCAAACCCATAAAATAGAAATGAAGAATTTCTTAAATGAAAAAACCACCAGTTTCAGAGGTGCTTCCCTGTATGTGCAACATCTGCTTTTTGTGAAGGTATGCATCTTCTCCAGATTCATAATGTGCAAATCCCATAAATTATAGATTTATTCCAGTCAGATTCCCTTACTAATGCTGAAACAAATTCACAGTATAAACTGTCAAGACTCTCCATGCTGTGAATGAATATATAT
>NW_009623181.1:0-16647 GCF_000690535.1 Cariama cristata
GGAGAATGCTGTGGGAAATGGTGCCAAAGTCTAAAGTCTAGGTAGACAACCACAGCCTTTTGCTCATCTACTAAGTGGATCACCTTGTCATAGAAGAAGATCGGCTTAGTCAAGCAGGACCTGCCTTTCATAAACCCATGCTGACTGGGCCTGATCACCTGGTTGTCCTGTACGTGCCACGTGATGGCACTCAGGATGATCTGCTCCATAACCTTCCCCAGCGCTGAGGTCAGGCTGACAGGCTTGTTGTTCCTCGGATTCTCTTTCCAGCCCTTCTTGTAGATGGGCATCACATTTGCGAACCTCCAGTCAACTGGGACCTCCCCGGTTAGCCAGGACTGCTGATAAATGATGGAAAGTGGCTTTGTGAGCACTTCCCCACCTCCCTCCACACCCCTGAGCACTTCCACCAGCTCCCTCAGCACCCTTGGGTGGATCCCATCTGGGTCCATAGACTTGTGTGTGTCTAAGTGGTGCAGCAGGTCACTAACCATTTCCCCTTGGATTATGGGGGCTTCATTCCAAAATGGAGACCTCTCTTTTCTTTTTTAGTAAACTGAATCAAACTGAATAATTTCAGATAGGAAATTTAAGTTCCAAGCTGAGATACTACATAAAGGGTCCTCAAAAAAAAAAAAAAAGAATGATGTGTCTGCAAGACAAACGACACACAGAGTGATCTGGTTGAAGAACAGGAACCTTGAAGCTCCTTGAAGCTACGGGAATAAAGGACACCTTTCTCTGTAGGTACAAGCAAGTAATTTTCCACACTTGCAAAAGCATCTTCCCAGACATGCTAAGGAAAGCATGTAAATCTTGCAAACAACTTAACCGTGTATCTGTTAAGGGTAATGGTATTGCAGAGTGTGACAAAATGGTCTCCTTACCGTAATGCTAGCTGCAAATTTTATTACTGACACTAACTTTCCTGAAGTTCAGACAAAGTCTTTGGGTTTGTTATTAGAGCTGGTTTTGAATCTTGGTTGTAACTGGAACTTACTACAAAGTTTGCACAGGATCTGTCAGAAAGGTTTAATTCAAGTTTAATGTCAGTTACAAGAGCACAGAAGTGCAGTGTGTAACTAGGCTAAGCAACAAGGTGGTTAGTTCCTTATTTTGAATATATTCTCTAGCTAAAAAGACAGGCAGGTTTCCACATGGAATGTATTCTGTGGAAGGACAGGAGTTTACTGCACAAGACGAAACCCTTTAATCTCCTCTAGCAAGGACTGCACTGGAGACTTACTCAGTGAGGACTGGGTGATTTACCTGTACTGACTCAGAAGGCAGAGGGGTGGCATCTATTACAACCTTGCTTAAAAGAGACAAAGTCTGGAGAGATTGAAAATTTAGACAGTAGGCATAGCTACAACTTGGTTGTTTATTACTTGAGAGATTAAACTTTTTCAAGAGAATTGCTGCTTCCATCAGATTACTGAAAAAATTAGACATAATAGTTAATTTTGGATTTCAGAAAGTGTTCAGAAAACTAAATAATTTAAAAAGAAAGCACCAGTTGTTTTAAACTCTAGAATTTCAGTTCAAGTGTTGTATGACAATACAGGTAGATCTGCACCTTTTTTTTTGTCTGGAGTCTGCTTCCCCTACCTATTTATTTTGACTCTCCACTATTGACTGTAACTTGTACCTGTCAGGAGTTTGCAAAATACCTGGTGTTATTTCCATGGTAACCAAAGAGTTAAATGTCAAGTGTCATGCTGCCTTAAATTATTTTTTTAAAAGAAATTTTAAAAAAAGTACTAAAAGTGCTGGGGAAAGTTGCCTGATTGACAAGCATGGGAAACCATCATCTCTTTTCTTACAAAGTAGAGGTAGCTATGATGACATTTCCCATGAGACCACAAGCTCACCATGCAGGCACCAAACGTTCCCAGGAATGTAATGCTGCAGGCTTCATGGCCACTAGCTGAGGACATGGTGCCACTTGGGACAGCAGCCCTGTGCCGGACACCCAGATGGCCCCGTGACAGTAAGTAGCAGCCGTCACCGCAGCTCCCAGCTGCCAGCAAAGATGTTTTTCCGTCCAGCCAGGATGACAAGTATAGGATCTCAAGGAAACTCAGTGGGAGCAAACCTAAGGGAGCTGTGAGCTCCTTGGGATGTTTGCTGCGGAGAACCGTACGTGCTCTCACATTGCACGCCCCCAGGATGGCAAGTGCTTCCCATGTCGTCTCTTCTCCGCATTGAACCCACCGCTGTTTCATCTGCAAGAACTGAAAACTCCATCACTTAGCACCAGCTGAATTTCACATGAGGAATCATGACAGAGACACTGGATAACCTCCAGGAGAACTGTGTTTTAAATTTTTCTAAAAATACATTAACGTGACGCAATGCTGATGTCCAGATTTGAGTTAGTTTAAGGTTTTGTTTTTTAAAAGTCACCGCTCTTTATGGTCTGTGCCATCATATGTAGCACTTTCTTGTGGTTTTTTTTAGTTATGCAATCTTATTCATAGTTATGCTTCTTTCTTCTATGATGTGATGCCAGAAAACTGGTAGGAAATACAGTTTCATTACCTCCAAGTAAATACATATTGTTTTCAGTAACAGAAGTGGCACTGTCATCCATTTTATTACAACTTAGTGAAGGGTTTTCAACCAAAAGCAATCAAAAAACCCAGACGCTGAAACTAGTCTGAAGACCTATAAAAGCAAGTCTATTTGGTTATATTACAAATGCCTTTATATCAACAGATGATAAAAGATACATACAGCAGGCTTCCCTCCATGAGTGAGTAAATTTGGTTAGAATTTGAGAAGAGCCTTAATGCCAAAAATCCAAGCAGATGTACTAACCGCTCTCAGCCAGTGAGTGATCCTTCTACCTGCTGCTAGTGCTGGTGACTCTGAAGCATCACTTGATTCATTTGAAGGGCATAAAAGACCTCATACATGTTTATTGACACATCTGGGTTGAGGTAAGGGTGGGACAAATGGGTAAATATATACTTCTGAGGTCTCTTCTAATCATGAGGCCAGGCACCATAAATTTTCCATGGCTACATGAACTCTGGCAGTTATTTCCCCCCCACCTGCTGTAGTAGGTTTCCACTAGATTATGAACTGTATTTCAGCAATATTTCCAATCAGATTAAAACACATATATACAAGCATAGTGGATTTTTGGTTCCCCACATTACATACTGTGCTACTATATTATCTCGAACAATAGGACTTTGTTGTTAACACCAATACTTATTCAAAAACATTTTTTTAAAACATGATATTTTAAAAATTTGAGGTAATTTATTTTCTGAAAAATCACTTGTTCAGTGGGTGATTATAATAACAAACCCCAAAAGTGAAGAATTATAAGGATCACAGCTGCTCTGTGGAAATTTATGAGGATCCCTCCTCTGTCTCTTCCTGGCGAAGTGACAGCATGAGGACAACTTGCACACAGGGCTACCTAAGGCATAACAAGACTAGAAAGAAGAATAAAGAAAAGGAAGAGATGATACCTTTCAGTCCTACTCGTTACAGGTACCACCAAGAACAGCAGCAGGTGCCGAAGTTTCCAACAGCAAACAGTTTTTCAGATTTAAAGTGGCTAAACTCCAGAAAGCTGTTGTGGGAACTTTTCAAAACTGGACTCGCAAAGAGATTGTAAATCTTATTCCCAGAGGTTTTATTATGTTCCCACCATCAGTTCCCACACACTGAGCTACAGTAATGCTAAAGCAAAACTGCAGAAATAGCTGGGATTTTCTTATACTTATCAATTGCATCAAGAATGCCTGTTACTTCTCTAGCGTGTGATAGGATTTTCCAACATATTGATCATTATCAGTGCAACAAAGCAGTGAAATCTGAGCATTGATCAGCTATATCAGATTCAGTTACATATTATTCTTTAAATTGTCAAGTCCCATTGACATTTGAATGATACTTCTTGCAGTGCTACATGCTCCAAACCATTGCCTTCATAAATCTACATGAATGGAACCCTGCTGAGCTGTGAATAAATTTGTTAAATTGAGGAATCATCGCATTAGATTGATTGTGTTTTAGGAGAGTCACATGCACAACATTTAAAGGACCGTTTTGTTTCTTCAGCTGGATGGAGTTCCAGGACGCTATTTAGAAAAGAATGAGTATTGTTTTTCTAGGAGTTACGGCCAAAGTTTTGTTGAGTTGTTTTAAGGCCATAATCAACAATCCTTTCTAAAGCTGTTGTGTACCTGCTTTTGTTAAAAGAAACACCCATGTTAACTGCAATTGAAAGACATTAGAAAAAAATAAACATTTTTTCAGTTTGCACTCAGCAGAGTGTGTTTAGTCAGCAGTATTGCTCATCTGTTGACAGTCACATTTTGTTTCCACTTATGTTCAAAGCAAAGCATTTCCCCAGACTTCCGACAATGCTGAGGACAATAAAACTAGCTGTATACCTAATGTGCTGTTAAAATCCTATTCACCTTAAGGTGTGTTTCCCACCCCTCCAAACATGTACTTTTCCACCTTTCTCAGAGTAAAGCTTTTATAAATGATTAGGAGTGATGAGAAGAGTAGTTGTGATGGGTCTGCAAATTAGTGCGGTACCTGATCTCAAAGAAGAGGGGAAGTTGCCAGCAACCAAGTGACTCGCTCCTGTACAAACTCCAGAACTTCGGCAGCAAAAGGACTGGGACTACTGGATACTACAACAATAAACTGAGTACTGTAAGAATAGCAGGGATGTGATATGATAGCAGTAATGTCTGGGACAGACATTTTGAATAAAATGCAGAAGGACAGATATAAAAGTTGTGGAGGTGGAAGTACAGAGCTGTGTGTTAGCAACATTACCGTCTGCAGGGTAAACTTAAAAAAATTATAACAAGAATAAAACAAAACCACTCTGTAGAAGGATAAAGACATTGTACTGAGTAAGGCTGGGTAGTGCATTACAATGCCTTGGGTTAAGTTTGGGAATGAGTAAAGATCTGGGTAATAGTAATTCTAGCTGATGATTCACTGTTTATCTGGAAACACAGACTTTCAGATAAAGAATGAAGATGCAAAGCCAGTAATGGAAGTGAAGGCAAAGATCTCCTTGGAGAGTTCCTGTATTTCTTTCATGCTAAGTTATTAAGTCCATTAGAAAACATATCCAAATGAATGAGAAAAATATGGATTAAGGACAGAAGTCACCCTGTGTAGGTCACCCTATATCATGCAAGGATAACAGAAACTTAAAAATCTACATTACTCTAGAACTGAGGAAATAGATTATTTCTCTTCAGATAATCATTACTGTCACAGTACAGGCAAAAGGGGAGAGGAATCATAAGCATAGGATTATAAATGGAAAACATGACTAAGCTGGAAGCAAAACTTAAGTGTGATGTGCTGAAGTCAGAAGGACAACCTCCATCCCAAATCTGTGCAAAACTGCCAACTCCTATTTCAGTTCAGGTAACAGATATTTTTAATAACTATTTAGTCAGGGATCATGACACAGAACTTGTAGAGCAAATGCTGGGCTTGGATTAACAGACTTGACAGCATCCAAGTTTTTCTAAACAGAAAAAATACAGTAGCTCTCACTGGCCTTGATTTTTCCACAGAGTATTTGACAGAGTGCTGTGCTGGAGACTAATGGCTAAGAGAGATGGGGAATACAAAGCTGGGCAAAGAGTTGGTTTCCAGTGAAATGGCAAGAAATGGTTTTGAATGAGGAAGTATTAGGCTGAATGAAAGTTACTAGTAGAGTTACTGAATCATTAGTCTCGGGGTAGATTTTATTTAATTTTTTTCTTATCGCATCTGGCACCAAGTGTAGCAATAACAGACTTTGCTAATGAGAGAAGCAGAGGTAGTATTTGATAGATAAGAAAAAAAGGAGTATTAGCACCCGACATTTGAGGACTGACATAGTAGAGATGGGACCCGAGACATTCAAGTGAACAAAATGCATGATCATTCACTTAGGAATCATCTTAGTTCATCACAGAATAAATATCAGACACCAAGATAATGCAA
This sequence comes from Cariama cristata, assembly GCF_000690535.1. Lineage (NCBI taxonomy): Eukaryota > Metazoa > Chordata > Aves > Cariamiformes > Cariamidae > Cariama > Cariama cristata. The sequence goes on from NW_009623181.1 coordinate 5,989, forward strand.
CTATGTAAAAGGTAAAGGTTTCCTTTGACGATCACGAAAATGAAGAGCTTACTGTGAAAGCTTCTGCTTGTCTCTTCTTCATTGTGAGACTACATTAGAAGGTTGTCTTAGGAGAAAAAAGGCTGAGAGGGAGAGAGGGGATACAATTGCTGACTGATAGCAGACACCAGACAACCAGAGCAACCAGGTTTTAGAGCAGCCCACTGTTAGCACTAACAGGGGCAAACTAACCACAGCAAAAGATTCAACAGATCTTTATAATGGAGCCTACTAATTTTATGGCAAGAATTACTTTTTATATATATCTATACACACTCGTATATGTATATGTATGTATAGATATAAATATAGATGTTCACATCACAATGAAATGCATGGCACCCTTTGTATCTCACACACTTAGGACTGTTTTATATTTTGATTAGCAAAACCCTAGCTTAAGGAATTGAAAGCAAACACAAGGAACACAAATTTGGAACTTTGGATTTATGCTTTCAAAAAAAAAAACCACAAAAACTTTTATCTAGGGGAACATAAACACTGCAATAATAAAGTCACTCCTGCACTGTTCTAGGGTATCTTCTTCAGAAGCAAGTGCTCACCCACAAGAGCATCATCATCACAGGACAGGGTAAATAGAAAGGTGAAAGCGGATCTGGAGGTAAATATGAGGAGAGGGAAACTTAAAACAGACTGGATTTTTAAACATTGCAGTTTACTCTCTTTCAATAGAAAACAAATCTTCTGTGTACCAGATAGAAGACAAGGACTTCATTTTCAGCTCTAGTGATATTATTTAAAGACTGAGTGAATCTATTTAAAGACTGAGTGAATCTAGCTTTCCTTCCCCCTAAAATTCAACTAAATATATTCCAATTAACAGCATCTTTAAGAAGGAAAAAAACCCCAAACTATTTTCACAGAAGGAGCTAGTCTGAGTTCCTGGAACAAAAATATTAGGTAAATGTTCCTCCCATTTACTCTGTACCAAAGAAATGGCGTTAACATGATGAAAAAGTCAAATAAACAAAAAAAGACTGAAAATTCAAAATTATGGCACCCCATGGCAACACTAAGCAGAAAGGGTATGGAACAGATGTTGTTACATTTTATACATTCATCATAATCCCTGGTATTGTTGAGTTTCAATGGGACTGATGGACCAGGTATTCAGATAATTCAAGTCTGCCTGTGTGAACTGAGGAATAGCTCAGGCAAACAGTTACTTGGGTCAACTATGCATCTGCTCTCAGGTCAACACAAATCCTGTGCCTTGTGTGTGAGCACAGCAGGAACCCACACACAACTCACAGGAATCCAGTACTAAGTTAGTTGAACATTTTATGGCCATTACTGGAACAGACTGAACTGAAAACCTGGCTAAATACATCACAAGAAGTCATTAAAATCAAACAGAAAGGGAAGGAAAAAGTGAAGTGCCAGAACTTTGGCTAGCATCAGGCAAAATATTCAAGACTGACTGAGCTAACTATGGGAGAAGTTTTTCTCACCTCTGATCTTCACATTATGTGAAAATGAGTTTTTAAAGAGGGACAGAATTTTAAACTATTCACAAAGGGACAGAAAATGGCTATAGGAGCAAGAAAGTTGCAGCAGTATGGGCAAACCAGGAGCCCCTCAAACTCTAAACACTAATATCCATTACCTTGGGTAGCAGTTTCTTTATGTTTCAATTTAGCACAATAATTACATAGGCTATGCGCATGCCCCAATTCTTAGCTACTCTGGGATGTAGCATGTTAGAGCAGTATTACAGTAGTGCCTAGAGACTTCAGCTAAGGGCTACATAGCGTAGCAGAGCTGCAATAAATACATATAAAGCAGTGAAAGAACAAGAGGGGAGACTTGTTTTATTTTATCATGGAAAATCAAGGCACAAAAGTTGCAAGTTCCTCAAAATCTAAGTCTGGAATGGAATCCACATCCCTCCTGAGTCTCTGCCCAGTCTCCTAGTCAGAAGACAGCTCTGCGTTCAAAAATGAAGTCAAGTCCCAAGTGCTCTGTGTCTCTGTTTTTGAGATTTTTTTCTAGACCTACAAGGAGCAGAATCCTGATCTTAGGTCTTCTTCTTCTCTCCAGAGAAACCTTCATTTCTCCACAAGAACATGCAGACAACTTGGCAAATGCATGATTTAAGAAGTCAATATATCCTCTCCACTCCAGGAGACGGGGCCTGACCATAAAGGTAGTTTGCTTTATGTTCTTAAATCTACCCAGCAAAGAAGAAGTGGTTTCGGTATAAACATCAGCTGGCCCACTGACAGGCAGTGATGCTCAGGAAACAATAATCTTGCACTGCAAGCTCTAATCCTCTTTTGAAGAGTGACAATTGTTAATGAGATTTATCTTATGAGCAGATAGAAACCAAAACATCAGCTTCTCTCTTTAGTAGATGATAAAGGATTTTCTTGGAGATTTTTTACACAATATCCATTAAGGAGATTTGAGGCTTCCATTCTCTCAGGAAATGAGGCAATGGTAGCAATGTATTTCTGTATAGGTGTTATTCAAATCACCCATGCTATTGGAACATGTCACAAACACTACTTCATTTAATCTCATGGTAGCCATATTTACAGCTGTGGGAAGGTTTAATTGGTCTTAGATTCAGAAATATTTGAAATGATTTTCAATTCAGGCCAATCCTTATATGCTTGCCTGAACTGTGCGTAGTAAAGTAGTGTCTACAGTGCAGAAATTACCTAGAGAAGTATTATTTGCTAGGCGCAACTAGATAATCAAAAAGGTCCTTTTTTAGTATTACAGTCTATCATTATTTAAAAGAATACAAACTAGCGATAACATCAATCTATTTTCTGTTATTGGCAATCTCACAAAAAGAAGGTATATTGGCTGAAGTCCACTTGAGTTTGACTTGACTCGGGTCAAGTCAGTAATGCCCTAATAGCCTTATTTTGTGCAGCCTAACCCATGTCATAGCAGTAGGTATGATCTCATCTCACCCATGTCACAGTGATCATTCATCAATACAGTGGGCCAGATTTTCCCATCTTCAGAAACAGAAGCTGAAAGTAATGATAAGAACTGCTCTAATCTTTATGTTCATGGCAATAAGGTGAGCAGGTAGACAAAAACACCTCTGTCTGTAATCTGACAGAGAAGAGATCTTTGTGGTTTTAATCTATTGCTTTAGGAACTTGTACAAGTATCAAACTTAATTGAAAAAATACATATCTATAATAACAACATTCTTCAAAATTATTTTGAAAACAACTCAGTTTGATAGAACCAGAAAGTACTTGGTGCAGAAACCTTATTCAGAAGGTTGTTACATTCCATTTTATGCATGCAAAAGTTCAGGAAGAGGAAAAAAAAATGGAATTTTTGTCACTGAAGATCAGGTAGTCAACTCACTCATCTATAAAGGCTGGTGTTCACTCTAGTGTGTTGGAGACCATCCAGTCATTAAAAGTCTCTAAATCTGCATTAGTTTGTTTGGTCTTACCCGTTTCTGGCTGCACCGTACAATCAAGAAGGTCTCAATACTGTGCTCTTTCAGATATGCGTTGCGTTCCCCTCCAAAGCCCAGCTCCACCTCATAGTCTCCATTGAGATAGTTCAGGGTTGCTTTTGTTATGTGGATGCGCCTTGAATGAGACAAAAGACAAGCCAGTTTTATAGGTTCTGAAAAGTTACCACCTAAAAAGCCAGCTCCTGCCAGCGAGAGTTTCCATGTACTGAAACAAACAAGCAATAAAACCCAATTTATTTAGCCATGAAACTACTCTTACAGATGTAGTACGGGAGTTTCATCTATTTTAAAAGAAGCAGGCCAGGAGGCATCTACTTAAAGAGAGAGGTGTTCATGTTTATAAGCACTTCCTTAGATATAAAGCACTCATTCTTTTATTCACTTTGCTCTAACACACAGCAGATATATTTTTTTGGCAAACACAGCCCCTTCACAAGGACATGTCTACTCAGAGGACACATGTAATATATACTGCAGCATGTATCTTTTTTGATGTATCACATTAATCCCTGTGGTACAAGAGTGCCTTGTAGAAGTATCCTATCAAATGACATAGTCTTATGCTTTCTTCCAGAGCAGAGAAAAGATGGAAAGGCACGAAGAAAAATTATCTCACAGAGTCAACTTGGCAGCAACTCAGTCTTCAGTTGGTCCATACAGTGGTAAAACAAGAACCGATTCTGCTCTCTCACAGGAATGTTTCAAAACAAAAGCCTGGTCCAAAACAATGCTTCACACAATATCCACCGATAGCTGGGGTGCTCTCCAGCAAACACTGTTAACATACAGTCACATCTCTTTGTAACCATGACCAGCTCTGCTAGTGTTCACACAGTCCTGCTCATTTCTGTGGTATCTATCAGCTTTGTTTCACAGAGAAGAAATTCAGTTCTTACCACAGAATGATACGCCCGTCTTGGGATTTTGTAGACTTTCTGTAACCAAAGACATGTAGATATGGAAGAGAATAACCTCGCTAACATTTGTACATGCTTAAAACACTACACCCACAGTTCATTTTACAGCAGACATACAGACTCTCTGAATCTCTGTCCCCCATTTCCCCACCTCACTGTGACATGGCAGACACAAAACAACACATGGATTAACACAATAACTTTGATGAAACAACTTACCCAGCTTTGCCCCCTGCTTCCATGTGGTTGGCTAACGTAACGTCATTGGACCACACATCAAACTGCCACTTCCTAAGGCCCAAGACCCCGCAGTGAACTCTCCCGCTGTGGATTCCAACCCTCATGTTGACATTTACTCCTGTCACCTCCCGGACTAGTCTGAAAAGAGATATGGGAAAAAAGGACATCACTAGGAACTGCATGGTTGTAGTCATTGCCACAAACTTGCATCCAGAACACAAATATCCATAATGATCCATAAATTATTCACACATACACACGGTGCGGCTCATCCACATCAACAGGACAATAAAACAAAACCAAATCAGCTGTACTGCTCTTGGATGGCCTGGCTGGCCAAGCAGAGTACTAATTAGAAAGAGGAGCCCTTGGAGTAAATTAATGTACTCTGAACTCATGGTCAAGTTGAGAACTCATTTAAAAAAAAAAAAATAATCTTTAGGGCAATAAAAGGAATAAAGTGCTGGTCTCTGATTTCCATACCAAACCTGGACATAACCTGCCAGCACTCAGCCTCATTAAGAGTAATAGCATGTTGCAAAGAGAAAAAGGAAATGATTTCAGAGATCTTAATTTGTCTGTATGGCACCAAGCATCAACTCTTCCGCAGATGAAATATGATATGTGTGTGAAACACCCCACTGCAGTTGGAAAGCTTGAATGGGGCTTACAGCTGCAGTCAGAGCAGCAAAATCAGAGAACCACATCTATTGCTGTCACTCCAAACAGGCAGCTACAAATACTCAAGCTCTGATTTTAATAAGGTTTTGGATGCACTGCTTACTCCCAAAATGACTGCTGGAATACTTTGTGGGTTTTGCCCTTTCAGGGCAAAAGTTAACTTCAAGAGATGTTTGCATGGAAAATATATTTAGGAATGTGGGTAGGGGAAAGCCTTGATGAGGCCATCAGAACAACTCTGCTTCTTGTTATTGCTGATCACATCATTTCCAGAATGTCCATGTTTCACAGGCAAATTCAGCTACATCACATAGCACAGTTCTTTCCTTTGAGCTGTTAGTTCCTTGCAGCATGAAGTTGTACTTGTATACGTATTAGATTTCAACCTCTTTGGTTTTCAGGTTCATACAGTCCTTTCTAGATAACATCCTCTGGGCAGGTAAGTCCTCCCAACTTCCTAACATCAACACAGATCTAATATTTATGCTTTAGTTATCAATGAAAATGACTGACTAAAGATAGACCAATTCTGGACTCTAGTTCACTCCTCACAGTATAAAATGCCCCTTAAAAGACTGTTCAAGATGACTTCTTGTTAAAACAGCTCCTATCCTCTTACAGTTCCTTTTTCCTTATGATCTCTGTCTTACATTTCACTATCTACTTGCTGAAGTGACATTCATTATTTTTATTAACAAGCAGCAGAGATTCTCTAGCAGGGAAGGGAAGCTGCATATGGGTAAGGTACCACAGGCTTACAAACTGAAAGAGCTCCAACCACAACACTTGGGAAAGCAACAGGAACTGGGGTAACAAAAATACATCTTCAGCCATAACCTTTGCAAGCACAACAGCAGCTGCAGTTTGGGTACAGCACTGGAGAGGGAGGAAGAACATGCTGCATGAGTGCTACAAACCCTGCTGCACCCTCTGCCAAGCAACGTTACTGACACAAGACCAGGGAACTTCTCCCAGTAGAGTCATTGATGAGAAGGTGACTGTCTCCAGACTTTGCAGCAAACAAAGGAGTTTGGTTATGCTTTATAGACAAATGAAATATCCTTTGTTACCTTCCTTTTTTTCAGTTCATTTATACCAGCAGTATAGTGAATATAATTCTATCTTTCTGATCTGGGGTAACACTCCCTGCTGTTACTGTGTATAGATGAAATCAGCCTATGGGTAGGGCCCAGTGCTGGTGAAGTCTGCAATCAAATGTTCAGTAGTTATTGGTTACCTTAATTGTGAAACTTCTTATCTTCATCCTTAGAGGAGGAGGAGATGGCAGGGGGGAGGGGGGAAGCATGGGTAGTGAGAACAGAGTCACCTTCCAGACTTAAGAGATAAGATTGTTAAATGCATTCATTATACACCAAGTGGGAAACAACTTTTAAAGGCTGCTGAACAGCTGTTTGTAAACAAACATTGAGTGCACTTCAGCTCCATGCTTACTTCAAGGTAAGGTGGGTTGCAGTTAATCAATGAAGTCTAGACATCCTGGTGTTACTCATCCTTTTTTCTGGACAATGTACACAGTATCTTCTTTGTAGCACTGGTGGCTAAGAATTGCTGCTTTTCCTGTTTGACAAGACACTTTGTCACCTGCCACTTAATTGTACTTCCATGTGGAAGAAAGAGCATCCTTTCAAGGGCTACTCAAAACTAGGTACTTGCAACTCCTTTTATTTTGTGTTTTGCATACAAACCTCAAAAGGAGACTCGTGCAAAGCAACAGAGTTTAAAACCAGGAAATCAAGGTAGGAAGGCCTGACAGTGTACGCTGGATACAAAGCAAGGGAATGGTGCTGCGAACTGCTCTTTGAATGGGGTCTCCTGGGTGAAAACACTGCTTTTCTAACTATGTATCTGTGTTACGGAAACGAAATTGAAAAGTGTGGGTGTGTATTCACGTCCTTGCAGAAAGTCAAATGGTAAGGATGTACTGTATCAAGCTCAGCAAATAGATAGCACTAGTTTTCATCAAGATGAAATGGAAACTTAATCAGTTTATTGAACGGAATGAGAGCAGAATTGCATAGAGATCTTCTACTTCTCTGTTGGTACCACTGATACTTTAGAATATGCTTTCACAAAATACAAAATGAGAAGAGAAGAGAAGAGAAGAGAAGAGAAGAGAAGAGAAGAGAAGAGAAGAGAAGAGAAGAGAAGAGAAGAGAAAAAGAAGCAGAGTCTCTGTGCAGCAGGGATGGTGTAGATATTAAGGTCAGCTCAGTTACCATACAAAACTGACTGAACTTTGTGCCTAAACTTGCATATACTCAAGATGACCAAATAAATCTTTCCCTCCCAGAATTCTGAAAGAACTGGTCTGTGAAAACTCATGTCTGATGCAAACAACATTCAACATTGTCTGCAGTCCTCCAAGTAATATAACTAGATACGTGTCTCAGATTTGTTATCCTCTAAAGACAGGAACGGCCTAGACAAACACAGGATTGCTAGTCTGACCTCAGGAGCAGGCAAAGCCTCAGAACAGATTTTAAAAATACAAAAATAAAGATGGGGAAGTAAGTGGAAATAAAGGAAAAAGCACCATGGATCTGTCCCTGTCTGTGCCAGACAGACTTTATGGCTTTCTTCAATAATTAATTTAACTAAAGTAAGAAAGTCTTGAATCTGACCTTTTTGGCATAGGGACACAGGGAGAAGGATGTTAAACTAGACAAGACAGCCCTTAGCAGAGGAATTGTAAGGTGAGTAAAAAGCTGGTTTAAAGACAGACAAATGAAGAGTGACTGAAATTTAATAAAATTATTATTAATCCCCTGATTTCACATTTCTGTAATTCACTGGAATCCTCCTTTGGGAATCAGACTTCCAGTAATTACAGTAACCTTTGCCTTTCTCATCAGGAGATTGAGCTCTGATATCCACGTGGCTGTAACAGACTCAAGTGTCTATCTTTCTGCTGTCAAACCTTTACCGCATTTTGTTTTCTCATTCCAGTTGGTCTTCCTTTTTGCTGGCATTAATTCCCTGGTTTGTCTACCTTGCTACTAATGTAAGGAAGACCTAACAGGAGAGCGAATCTACTTGCTATTTGTTCTGAAATTCTCCATGAGGAATGTGGTACTTACGAGATGGCCTCTATCATATCCATTCCCATTTCAACGCAGCAGTGTGCATGGTCAGCTCTTGCTTCTGGCAACCCAGACACACAGTAATAGCAATCACCCAGGATCTTGATACGTAAACAGTGGTTCTCCTAAAAAAATGGCAATAATAATAATAAAGGAGAGAGAAGTATTCAGCTTATATTCATGCTTGCAATAGCTTGCCTTTTAGGGCAGTGAATATTTACAGAAATCCAGTGAACCAGCACAGTATGTCATTCTTGCAACAGGAAAAAAAAAAATCAGAATTATAATAGAAAACTTACAGCTGCCAGCTTATCAAATCTGGCAAAGAGCTCGTTCAGCGTCATGACCAGCTCCTGAGCAGTGCACTGGGAGGCCAGACTTGTGAAACCCTCTATGTCTGCAAAGAGGATGCTTGGGAAAAAAGAGAAAAAAAATATGAAAGTGTCACAAAATTTGTTGCTGATATTTGTGTAAGTTCTGGGGTAGAAGTCCAGGGATGGGGATGCATATAGGGGTATCCCAGACCTATAGCAGCAAGGAGATGAGTACCCAATGTCACCTTACAATACAGCCTCTATCACATGTAAAGCCCTGAGGGGCCCAGCCTCACCCCCTCCATGAGAACAGAAAGAGTGAGAAAACCCCACAAGCCTTTCATTCCCCTACCCCTGCCCCACGTCCAGAAAATTTACAGTACGCTGGGAGCTGGTGGTGGCATGATAATGCTATCAGTCATCATTAAGGAGGAACTCCCACAAAATGAGCAGATTAGCCTAGCTATAAAATCACCATTTACCCATTTTGTTCACATTCCTCAACCTCTCAGCTCAATAACATCACCTGTGTCTTAACTCCGCTGCAGAAAAACCACACTCCTCTGCCCTCTTCCCCTGCTGTCACAGCGCAGCCACAAAATAATGTCCCTCTCTAGTGAATAACCTTAACCTGCCTACCACAGATTTCACTCCCGATTTGGTGGTCTGCTTCCACGCAGGCACCCCAGCCCCGCGGCTGTCAGCACCCTGCCCTGTACCGTATGCCTGGCAGACGTGCCCCTGCGATGTTACAAATGCACAAAGCCAGGCGTGAGGGCACTGCGTGCTGCCGGGGCAAAGGTTTGGGCACCGCAAGGCTGACTGGCCGTGCCTTAAGACACTTGGCTGTCCTGGTGAAGACTTACCGTCAGGCTTTTATATCTTTCATTCTCTGGAGAAGGAAATCTACACCAGTTTTCTCTACTCATCTCCCAGCCGTACATGCTTCTCACTCACTGCCTTTTTTTTTTTTTATCAGCTTCTAAAGAACTACAAAAATGAAACCTCCCATTTGTATCACGCTTTCCAGCTGGCTTAGTCCCTGAAACACTATAAAAATAAACACCTACAGTGCTCAGGAGCTCCTCTCAGTAAGGTTGCAAGCAGGCACTGCCCAACTTTCTGCCCTTGCCATCTGAGGCAAAGCTCTGCTATTGCAACAGGGATACCAAATCGCTCCCATCTGCCCAGGATGGACCAGGAAAGCCCTCTGAAAGCAGCAAGGACTGTTTTGAAAGCATAATTATTTGAACCACAAGTATTAATAATGATTCTTTGATTTCAGTTAATCAATTTTAATGTAATGCAAAGATTTTTTTTCATAACTGGAAAAAGATTCTGTCTTATTGATAATTACAACATTGAAAATATTGATTTCCAATCAAACACAGTCATTATGCTAAATTTAAAACTATTTAGTAAAACAAGCACTAGACTACGTCTATATAGATCTAAGATAAAATGTATATATGCACTCACATTTGTATAAATAAAAAATTCATAAGCTATACTTGTCTATTGGAACATTTATCAAGTGGTTGATTTCTTCTTTCAAGTTGATTATTGCATCAAGTTGTATTTGAATAGGAAGAAAAATTAAAAGTGTAAATAACAAGCACTTTGGAATTGTTTCTTCTTTGGAAAATAAAACTCCAACACGTTGGAGAGGCTATGTTTTCAGTTGGAATTCTCTGCAATGTCTTCAGACAGAAAGCAAAGACAACAAAAATATTTTCACAAGCATTTTTTCAAAAATCCTAAAACACATTTCAATTCTGTATTTTCCTTCTACATTTCAACTCCAGTAAATCAACAGCCAAACATATTGCATTAAATATTTCTTTGTTAGTCAGACTGAAGCTAAAATGTACAGGAAAAAATCAAGCAGGAAT
>NW_009623181.1:16678-21456 GCF_000690535.1 Cariama cristata
TGTCTGAATCAAAACATACTTTGCCATTTTTGAAACACTTGAGAAAATACACAAAAATAAACAGTTTACATATTTACAAATAAAAGTAAACCTCCCGAAGAAATACACTTGAAATCAACTGAAATCTTAGAGATGTCTGTATTGCTTGCTAAGCAACTTAAGTATGTGTTAATATGTAATGTACAAATAGGAATCGTCTCCAGTTCTTGTAGCAGTAACAAAATGTACCTTGCTGCAAGCATGTTCCTCTTCCCGCATGGGGCAAATTGCAAATTCCTTACTTGTAGACATGTTCATATTCTTTGCTTGTATGCGTGTTGTAACAGCCATGTGTTATAACAGGAGGAATAAAGAGCAATTACTGCTCTGACGTTCAGATAGCAATGGGTATACCTGAAAATACTAACAGGGATGCCCTGAGCCTTCTCCGCATGCCTGATTCAGAAAACTCATGCTAGCATAGTGTCCTAATAAACATGGATAAATGACTGAAGGTTGATTCCTCTACTCCCCATTACTATCACGCTAGATAAATGGTTCAGACATTCCTAGAAGTTAAATCGCAGCAGTATTTTCAACCAGGCAAATGAAGTAATCAGCAGAGACCTATGGAGCTATCCTATGCAGAGATTTATGCCTTTTCAAATTTAAACTACTTGATTACAACATTTTTTCAAATTTGTAACCTTCTATGGGTGACCAGCAAATTGCTCTTTGTTCAAATTCTGCGGTGATCTCCTTCATCTTCATCCTTGTCTTGCACTTCCAAGGACAGCACGGTTGCAGCTCCACATGCAGCTCTCTGGCCGAGTTCTAAAAAACTACAATTATAAGCACTACAAAAGGGTTTATTATGAGAATAAAACCTGGAAATGTTGCATAATGGGAATTAGAAATGCATTCTGCACACGAGCTGGTAGCAATATTGGGAAGTTAACATTGATGGCCCTGTTAGGAAGCCAACATTTCCTACATGAGATGCTGCTTGGAATGAGTGCTTTGTTTGAGAAAAGAGGGATGCATGAAACGATTTCAACAAAGACAGTTCCATAATTTTTGAGAGGGAAATCAAGGAAAAAGAAGCTTGGCTTTATCTAAAGCAAAGGAATGAACTGTAAGTATTTTTTTAGATGCTTCAACATGGATATGATGCTTGGCAATAAGAGGAAGAGCTTCACCTGGCACATGCCTTTCCCTCTTTATATGAAAAGCTACTCAGAATTGGTTACATGTTAAGTCCTTTGTGTGACTCAGTTTTTGCACACTTTGTGATTCACATGAAGGTATCTACCTGCACAGTCCATCCCCTCGTCCCTCTTCCACATCAGCTAACCAAGTAACATATAAACCTCTTGAAGCACCTCAGTGTATTCCACTACAGGTCTGAGACAGCTGTGTGACCTGTTGTGCAGCCAAATTGCTACACCACTGAGCTATCAGAAGACACTGCCTGGGACACATGGGCTGCAGGGAATGGAAAATCTCAGCAGGGTATGGAAGGGACCACGTGGGAGACGGCAGAGGACAGAGCAGTGATCTGGGAACTGAAGACATAGAGGGGAAAGACACATTTGTGGCTGGAGACTGGAAAAAGAACAGCACACAACCGTCAGAGAAAACAGCCCTTGCAAACAGGAACTCAGCCTGAAGCCTCTCTGTTCTCTGCTCTCAATAGAGAGCTCTGAAAGTCACTAAATCACATTTTACTCCTCCTGCCTAATCTGTTCCCTCCACACATCTCCTGCTAGTGCTGCAGCTCCAGCAGCAGAGACAACAACCAGGTTTACCTCTCCCAACCCTGCTAATGACCCGCAAGGGAGGAATGAGGACCCGTGTACATGGTGCTGTGCTATGCCACTTCTGTTCCTTTTGTTATTAGCCCAAGTAAATCTTAAATTCAGCCCTCTCCCTGTAAAATACCCAACAGCCCAGAAGCAGCTGGGAAAAAAGTAGATTTCTCTTACAATAGCCATCAGGGAACAGCACATGATCCTCACCTCATGTTTAGTCAGAGCTTTTCTCTAAAAACGAAGTCTACTATATCTCCTTACACACACAACACCCACGCAGGAAGACTGCAGCAGCATCTCCCAGTCCTGCCACTGCATCTTATCCAGACTACGAGCTTTAGAGTTCAAACACACAGCTTCCTCACTACCATTAAGTCCTCACTCCACGCTTCAGTCTTTCATGTCAGACTACCCTTCGCAATGAAAAATTTTATTAAAGGATGATGGTGATGGATGATTGTGATGAAGGGCACAACTCAAGCTAACTATTTGTCAGTCTTCAGAGGGCAAGGCATTTCCTTGCTGGTGTGAGCACAATGCCAGTAATAGCCCTTCCTTGTGCCAAAATATGGGGTAAATGACAGTGGTCAACAAAAGGTCAAATGAAATAATTATTATAGCTATAAAATATCGTGAGATAGGGCAGTGGTTTAGAAGTACTATCAGCTGAAGCTGACTGGAAGAGATTGACCACACAATCTGCAGCCTGGGCGTCAGCAACTATTATAACTATTATCAGCCCTGGGTCCCCATCCCTTCATCTGGAAGGTTACTGCTTTGTGGAAAAAACAGTTTAGCATGTAATTAAAATGTTGTAATGGCTTCAGAGCTCTTGATATATTTTCCACTCCGTCACTGCCTTCAGATTTACCATCTGATTGGGTTTTGTCCAGCAGTAACCAGGGTATGACCTCAAAAAAAGACAAAAACATGGTTTATTTCTGGGAAAGACAGAAAAGGGGAGTTATCATTCATTTTATAAGTTTTTTTTTAAAAATTATTTCTGTTTAATTTTGGTTGAAAAGTACCACAAATTGTGTTATAGGGTAGAGGTGAATACTTTCCTAAGCTCCTATTTCAGCTCCTATTTCCAGCAAGGACTGGCTCAAGATTTCATAGCTGTACAAGGCAAGCTCAATTTTGTGCCTGTTGCCCTATGTGGCTCATGACGCTGACAGGAAAGAAAGATGAAAAGGAGCTTGAGTAGCTTCCAGATCCTGCCATCCTCCCCTCTGCTTAGGGACCAGCCTGATACCTGCTTGCTCTCGCCCAAGCCCCAGGCAGGGGAGCGGGAAAAGTGGATACACGGACTGGAACATCCCTGTGCCGCTGGCTCCTGCTGATTCCAAGAGCTCAGGGCTGATGGCTGGGCACACAGCTCAGGCTGCCACTGCCACTGGGATGCCAGCCTCTGCCTGAGCTTGACTCTTACCAAAACCACCACCACTACTGTGGACTGCAAGACGTCCATGACCAGGATGTCTAGATGCTTTTTGCACAGCGCTTCGCATAGCTGCAAAGGCAGAGTGAGGTGAAATGGAGAGAGAGGAGCGGCTAAGATGCAGACCCAAGAGGAGAAAATTCTCCAAGTGCTGAGCTCAGCTTTCCCATTTTTGGTCTGTAATGCATTCACAGAATAGTTAAGATACACATGGACAGGCAGCAAGAGTTTCAGTGCAACACCCCAGAGATCAGCAGTGTGAGCCTGCCCAGCTTGGGCTGCTTTCACAGTCTGTGCTCAGGTCTATCCCACTGCACCTTCAGTCCTACCACTGCAGGTTGTTTAAAACTAGCTCCTTTAATTCAGGTGACCCTTGCTGTGAGTGCACTGCTAATATACCCTGAGGCAGAAGCACCACAGGGTATTTTGGACAGCAAAGGAGAAGGTTCTTAGCAAGAGTACAGGAAGGGGAGAGATATCGGCAGAAAGTAAAGAACAACACAAGGAGTAGGAAGAGCTAAGGACAAGATGGGAAGTAGGAAACCCACATGAGACATTTAAAAACCACACACACCTACAGAGAATGATTTTGAAGTGCAGCCTTAAATCTCTGAAGCTAACAGAGTTATCAAAGGAGGGACACAACACAGCCAGGTACCCTGCAAATGCAGGATTATTCAAAATGCTAAATTAAATCAACAGAGCTTCTAATATAAAAACAAAAAACCAGTCATGTTCTATTTTGAGACATGTGCGTGCCATGCACGCCAGCCACAACATAAATCAAGCAAACCAAGAAACACAAACCCTATCACCATCACAACGGTAATGCCAGTCATGAATATAAACACCATGTGTTACTGGAAACCGAACACCACAGGCACTGCATGGGAAACAGAACAAATCCCCAGACTCGGTGAGTTTTAATGACTTATAAAAACCACAAAATGCATCTGACTCCATGTAAATCAAAGCCATGGTATTTTACTGCAACGAATGCTACCTACAAGAGAAGAAAAAGTTGATGTACCATAATAAAATAATAATTGTTCACTAAATAGAAGCATACACAAGCAAAGGTGTAAGAAGAGAAAGTGATTTGCTGTAGAATCATAGAATCATTATGGTTGGAAGAGACCTCAAAGACCATCAAGTCCAACCGTATACCCGATGCCATGTGCCCACTAAACCATGTCTTGAAGCGCCACATCTAAACATTTTTTGAACACCTCCAGGGATGGTGACTCCACCACCTCCCTGGGGAGTCCATTCCAATGCTTAATGACTATAACAGTGAAGAAGTTCTTTCTAATGTCGAGCCTGAACCTCCCCTGGCGCAACTTGAGACTATTTCCTCTTGTCCTATCACTAGTTACCGGGGAGAAGAGACCAACCCCCACCTCACTACAACCTCCTTTCAGGTAATTGTAGAGGGCGATCAGGTCTCCCCTCAGCCTCCTCTTCTCCAGACTAAACAACCCCAGCTCCCTCAACTGCTCATCGTAAGACTTTTTCTTGAGGCCCTTTACCAGCTTTGTTGCTCTTCT
>NW_009623182.1:0-20628 GCF_000690535.1 Cariama cristata
GGGCGGGCTGAGGCGGTAACGGGAGGGGGCGATGGCGGGCCTCGGAACGCCCTCCCCGAAAGCCGGCTGCTGCTCTCCCCGCTGTGGGAGGTGCAGCGGGCACGGTAGCCGGACGTGGCCAGGGCTGGAGTGCCGGCCTGTGAGGGGGACAGCCGTGCCGCTTTAGCGTACCGGCGACCTTCACCCCTCCTCGTCTTCTCTCCATGAAACAGAGCATTGAGTGAATCGGTGGCCCTTCATCCTCTGTAGCTTCTGGGTTTGAAGGTTTCTGCGTAGGCTTCTCACTGCTGCTTGGGAGAACTCTCCAAAAACTCACCTTTTGCAAGAGTGAATTTTCTAATTTCTTGATACAGTTGGTTTATGTTGAACTCTTCTGGGTAGGCTTTTGCCATGCGGCCATGCTATCTGTCGATAGAAGAATCAGCCATTTTAAAGGAATACTTATTCAGTAATGTGGGAAAGATGAGTGGGGCTGTCATTACACAGCCACTTGTGCCTGGCTTTTTGAGATGTTGATGGGTTTCCACATAATTCCTGGTTGCTGTAGCAGGCCACTGGAACTCATGTAATAAATTAGCCTTTAGTATTAAAGTGTGCTGGAAGGGATGATTTGGGCTTTTTTTGGAGGGTTGTGGGGGTGTAGAGTCTGCTGTCTGTTCTTTGAAATCAGGCAATTATTTCAAGTATTTCTTATTGAGCTCCTTATTTGTGTATCTCAGTCACTCTTCTAAGTGAAAGTGTGTTCTCCCTTTTCTTTCAGATGAAAGCAATGGAATTCTGTCAAGGGTCTAAGCAAGCACCAACATGACCACAAGATGTCCCAAGAGCATGGTGTGCTTGTCTTTTCCTACTAAATGTTTAATCTGTGTAAAGCATTATTTACTTGTGATTTTTTTAAAGTATTTGTCTGTTGATGAATCGATCTTTTTCATATGCTGTTAATTTAATTTTGCAGAGATGATTGGTTCTAATACTTAAGTTTTTGCCTTTGTGTTGCCCATTCATTCCTGTCCAGAATGGATGTGGTGTCAAAAAAGGCAAACAGGAATTCTTGCTCAAACTGTTTTAAGGAGCTGGGTTTTTACCTTTCTCCTTCCTGTTTTAGCAAGGACAAAAAAAAAAATCTGTAGAAATTATGTGGTTGAACAGTTAGATTTTATATGTCAGTCTTTTTAAATGAAGAATCTGACAGTTATTAGGAGAGGAAGAATTAAATGATAATGGCCACTTTTAGCATTGTTTAGGTGTTCTGTTTATCATGGTAACTTCTTACTTCTGTGATGCAAGTAATTAGTATGTAACATTTCTGACTCCTGCAGTGGCCTCTAGTTTTTCTGTTGCAAAAACATATCTACAGCTTCAGAATAATCAGCTACAGAAAAGATGAAAATCTTCTTTAATGGGGAAAAAATGTTTTGCCTTTGTGCATCTGCCTTTTTGTTATTTATGTTTGGTGTCAGAAAGGTATAAAGAGAATTCCTCTGTAGGACTATTCGGTATTGGATAGTAAAATATTCTACTCTTTTGCTGTACACAAAACATCTTTCCTTGATGCACTTTTGAAAGTGTAAAGTATACTTTAATATTGCTAGCGGTGGTCTCTCTTACCTTGGGGAGTGCAGGGTCTGTTCCTGCCAGAGTGCTTAACACTATGAATGCTTCTTACAGGGTTCTAGTGTGTGTTGCTGGAAGTTCAGAAGCTCACAGAGATAGCCTTATGTAGTGAAAGCCTCTGAACATAGGAAGGACATGTAGGAAAAAGTTATGAAGTACTGATTGCCCAGCTGTCCTGCAGCTTCCTTCATGAGGTGAGTGACCAGAATTTCTTGTGCAGCCTTGTCTTATAAAGAAGCAGATTTTCTGTCCAAAAAGAAGTTTGGCAGAATGACTTTAGAGCGGAAATTAGAAATGAAACGTTGAGAGTGAGATCAACCTGATGACTATGTTCTCGTCAACAAAAGCAAAGTGGAAAACCTAAAGTAAAAAGTTTGGTGTGAGTGGCTTATTAAAAGCAGTGCATGGCTGCCAGTGTCTCCAAGAGGAGTCTGTGCTCTTCTATGTTTGGTTTTTGGGGGTGATACTGTGGAGCAGTTCAGAATACAAGGACTGAAAATGTTCAAAGACTGGTGAAACATGAAATGTCTGAATCTTACATGCAAATTTTTTTTTCACTGTAAAGTCTTGGAAAAGCCAACACTATTGAAAAGTTGCGTAGTGTGAGTAAGCATGAAATTCAGTGGTACAAACAAAGCATTAATAAAATTGCATGTATTATCGAAGATTTCTTCAGTGCTGAAACTGTGGTTTGTGTAACCTGCGTACTCAAGAGCATGACGAGTAATCCAGGTCTTTGAAGCCAGGAGCTTCTTGGTCAATATTGGAAATATGATATGAGAATGATCCAGTACTGAGAAATCATTATGATAACTTACCTGTATTTCAGGGGATGTAAACCATACCGAGTAAACTATTAGACAGCCTACTCTGAATTTATAGAGACTAAATCAAAGGTGAAATTCAGAGTGCAAACTTAAGTTTCAAGACAAACTGAAGAAATGAGTGATTGCCTCGTAAATTACAAAGGCTCACAATATTACACCACATGCTAGAGAGTGGTGTTCCTGTTGAATACTTTGTGCAGTACTCAGTGAAAGAAAAAATGCTGGAGATTTTGGGTTTTTAGCAGCAGCAGTTGACTTTTATGACTGTGAACAGACTAGATGCTTGAACATAGCAAAGTACTGCAGTGATGAAGGGTAGATTGAGTGGAGTAGAAAACCAACAAAAGATGTCGTGCTCAAACATTTTGTGCAATTATGCCTCACTTAAACCTCACTATTTAGGAGCTATGTTCCAGGACACAAAAAGAATCAAAAGTGTCTTTTGCTTATTTGTTTGCATTCTTGTTTTTGTTGTTTCACTGATGCATCCAGCTCTCCTAGTGACATAGTGAAGAGGAGAACGTTGAGACACAGTGCTGCATAGTGATATTTCCAGGGAAGAGCTATAAATATTACTCAAGAAAACTTGACAGAAAAAAAAAAAGTTATGGAGAAGTTTTGGGAAGAATCAGGGTGGCATTTGGCACCTATTAATGCGTCTTTTGGATTATTCAGGCTTTTGAGTGATAAACAATTTTGTTGCTTTCTTTTTTCTTTTTTCACTGTGCTAGAAATCGGTAATACTGTACAGACCACTACAGAAGAGAAATACAGATTGTATAATTGTGTGATGTTTGTAGTAGCAGCTTTCAAAATGTGATTGCAGCTCTGGGAGGGCGGACTGATTATTTGGCAACTGCTCACAAAGACAACAGGACAAGCTCTTAAGCCAAGCTGTGCAAACTGAGCTGAGTCAAGTTCTAAAGGAAGTTTGGATCCAATAGTTGTCCATGCTGAAGACAGATATTTAGAAAGTGATTTTGCAGCAGCTACCAGACTGGTTGATCTAGAGCTGTCTAAAGAATATATGCTATTTCCTGATGAGAAGAAATTACTCAAGTAACTTTTCGGGAAAAATTAAACTGCAGATGGTTCAGTGTTCTGCATAAACATGCACGTGTTCATACAGAAGTGAACTTGAGTGATACCAGGTCTGCTACATCACTGTTGGTTTTCTTGCAGGAAAGCATGTAACATAAATCTTCAGTGAGGTGATGAAATTCCTTCAAGTTTGTCACAGTGCCCTTGAAAATACTAGAATTAGAAAGTTTCATACACTAAAATGTGAAAAATCTACTTGAGCAACATGGAAAACACAGGTGCACTTAATGCTTTACCAGTGCTGTTGATAGAAAATTAAATAGACCTGTAGCACCGTAGGCATAGGGGATTTTTGCATGGCTGAAGAGTAAGATGGGCACTCTTTTTATATGAACCTGTTGGACACTGGGAAGAGAAATGTATGTGTAATCCACTATGAGTAATACATCTAATAACAGGGCTGCTGCTTGTTTTTCGACATAAAATTATCAAATCTCATCCTTGTAGTATTGGCTTACTAGTCTCTTAAACTGTCATATGATGTGCAGACATATGTGTGCATGAGTCACTACTGCAAAACTTTGTGTTGATTCCCACCAGCTAGAAGGTATTAGTGCTGCCACGAGCTTGTGATTAGGATCTGAAATCTTGCTTAGATGGGCAAAGAGCCTTTCTTGCATGTAGGCTCTTTAAAAATTAGGTTTGTAAGATTTTAGCTTTTTCTGGAGGGTGAGGGGGAAGCTGATGCTTGTTACTTTGTACCAGTCTTGGGGATATAGGGGATGTTACTGAAAACAGCTGCCTGCTACATCTGTCCAATCTCACATTGTGTTTACTTTTTTCCCTAGGAAGAACTGTTAGAACCAGCCTGAGACCAGTAGCAGTCTGTGCAAGACTACTCCATAAGAAACAAAAAACTCTTAAAAAGATGGAGTATTAAGCCTGCGTATAGTAACACAAGATGCTTTTAACTGTATTTGGGCAGTGTCTGGTAATGTTTATGTAGACAAAAAAATAAAGATCTATGTTTCTGTTCTCAGAATTTCTGGTTCCCAAGCTATAATAGCAGTTGCTTCTGTTTGACAGTTCTGACTTCCTCTGCATTTGGGATGCCAATTCACCCCTCTGGACTAAATAAAATCTAGGAGCTATTAAGCGGATGGGTCATGATCACTGAAAGCATGGTCTTCTGTAGTACTCAGAGATTGGGTTAGCTGAGATGTGTATTGTAGTGAAGAAAAGGAGAAACAAAATTCAGCAAACCTGGGTGTAAAAATAGCAGGAAAGGTATTTCTTCAACATGGAAAACTGCAAGCTTGGTTTATTATTACCTTGATCAGCTGCATAATGTGGTACTTCAACTAAACTTGAAGTAGAGTGAAATACTGTAGGGATAACAACTGGAATTCCTGCATGTCTTTTCAGGAAGACACCATAAATTAATTTTATCAGAAGAACAAATGCTGACGTTATGTATCTTGCAATGTCTGACTTTTCAGTACTGAATGTAAGCAAATTACTAATGCAAAGTTAGCATAAGTTAGTTTTTGATTTGTCAAGAGGGAAGGAGATTTAGACAAGAGTAATTAATTTTTACTGATCCAACATGTAATTATTGGATGCACTTGAAAGTTTAGGATTTCTGTTAGGGATTATATTCCCTGAAGATACCATCTGTTCAGCAGTTCTGCTAATGGGTCTTTGTTCTTAAAGTGCAAGCCTGGCAGGAGTAGTTTTTAAGACCCTTTTTTTTTTTTTTTTTTTTAAAACTCTTGAGAGCAACAGCTAATGTGAAGTTTTAATGATGGCTGTCTAAAATGTTAATTCCCTTTCAACAGGAAAAAATGTAGAATCTTAAGCTTCAGTGTGTAATACTGGTTTCATAGTGTGTTGGAACAAAGAAAAAGTGAGGTAGAGGGAGGAATAGGTAGGTGTAAGGGGGACTGATCGCTAAAATAGTAATGCTGGTAAACATTAAGTATGGTGTTAAGCAATAGGACTGCCTTTTAGTTTTTATGAGTGGCTAACTGGACTGTCCCCTTCAAAAAACCCTCAAGACTACTTAATTCTTCCCCCCCCCGCCCCGTTTCACATGAACACAATGTCTGACACACTGTTGAAGCTGATAGTATCACTAAGTAGAAAGGACAGTTTCCGAGGTGGTCTAGGGGAGCAAGAGAACAAAGATCTCTGTGCTAGGTTGGTGTTGCACCAACACTCCTTTCTGTTACTTGTTTTCCAGTGCTCTGTGGAAGAGGGCTGTCAGTATTAAAGGCTGCAGATCAGAATTCTTGAGAGGCGTGCGCAGAAAGAAAACTGGCTTGTTCTGAATTCCTCTTTAACCTTTTAGTACGCTGCATCTTGAATTGACTAAGGCTATCCGTGTTAAATGAAAACAGTCTCTACCAGTGGGTGACCTGTGGGGGTATTCTTGAATGTAAATCTGTTACCCCTTTTGCCGAGCGAAGGGGCTCATTTGTAGTAAATTTAACAGTAGTAGTTTATGAAGAATGTCAAGTACCTTGATATCCTCATTGAGGAAATAACTGCATAGTCCTACCTGTTTCTGAGGTCTTAACATTACAGTGAGGAGTAAGGTGTATCATTTAAATTGTGACCAGGTGGGAGGGCAGTGGTTTTCTTCACTAATGCATTGGGTCTGGCTGAGGTGGAGTTAATTCTCCCCACAGCAGTCCTCATAGAGCTATGCTTTGTGTTGGTACCTAGAAAGGTGTTCATAACAAACCTACGTTTTGGTTACTGCATCAAGGCTGTCTCACCAACATTCACCCCCCGCCCCCAGTGTACCTTGGGAGGGGATGTAGCCAGAACAGTTGACCCAAACTGACCAAAGCGATATTCTATACCATATAATGTCTGCTCAGCAATAAAAGCTAAGAGGGAGGGGGACAGGGGAGCAGGGAGAGGCATTCATTATTATGACCTTTGTTGCTATGTCTACTGAGTAAAGCCCTACTTTCCAGAAGTGGCTAGACATTGCCTGCTGATGGGAAATAGAGAATAAATCTTCTGTTTTGCTTTGCTTCTGGGCGTGGCTCTTGCTTTATTAAACTGCCTTTATGTTGACCCATGAGATTTTTTTCCATCTTATTTTCTCTTGCAGCCTTGTCCTGGTAAGGAGAGAAGTGATAGAGCAGCTTGGTGGGCACCTGGTGTCCAGCCAGAGTCAACCCAACACAAGTCTTATCAAGGAGACTAATACAGGAGAGCAATTAAAACAGGCATATTAAGGAGAGAGCATCTGCCACGCTGGCTCTGCATCTGTATGTTTGGTTTGGCAGCTCACATAGGCTGCTGTTGTTTTCTGGTGATTTTTTTTTAGATAAGAAAGGCAACTGTAGTATGGATATGCACTGGAAGCATAAAACTTACGCTGACAACTTTCTGCTATCAGGAAAAATATTTAATCTGAAGAAGCTGTATCCTCGAGTGGATTTTAATTGGCACTACACCTGTTCTTACCAGATGGTGGTGTCAAATGAATCTGTGTTTCTGAAGGCTTTGCTCCTTTGTGTAATGTAAATAAGACACACAGGCAACCATGGAATGCCCTAAAAATTCAAGTTTTACTTGACTTTTAAATAACCTGGACACAACTATTGACACAGCTATCTATCAAACTCAATTTAAAATAAAGCACACAGTTGCTTCATGAATACTTAATGTACATAGAACATATGCATCACATTAATATGTTTATGTATATTTTCAAACATCTTTCTAGGGAGCTTTGAATTAAACAGGCTTTCCCAAAAGAAAATGTGCTATCTATTCAGTTCAATATTCACCTCTATAAAGATTATTGATTTGGCAACTTAAATGGTAGTGTTTTGTTTTTTTTTTTCCCCCCAACCAACATCCTCAATATAATGAGCTTGATTAGAATACAAGTTGCAAGATTAGGGATATTGGTAAGAAGTGCAGTGTAGAAAACAACAGGTCAAAGCTAGCTGCTAATGAAAGAAACCAGCTAACAAGCAAGGGGACCAGTATGGAATATACAAAAATGCTTTTGTGGTGTGGTTAGCAAGCCCTCTTTATTGTATAAAATAGATGTTTTGCAAAGAGGTATATCTATGTTATAGATGTTGCTAATTAGTGAGAGTTCCATAACTTACCTATTCTTAGCACTTACAGAAGTCTCAGAGGAGGTAAATGCAGAGGCACAAAGTTAAAATTGCTGGCCTGAGATCAATTCAGCAGTCTAGAAGCAGAATTAGGAAGAGAATGTCTCAAATAGCGTTTGTCCACATGAGGACAGGTCTGTATGGCATTCAACCCCAGGGTAAACTTTTGCCTGACACAGTTATTTTGCCTGACTCATCAGGAGGTACAAGCAATTTGGATCAACATCCAAACTCCAGCTCTGAGAACATAACTGCCTCTAGGCAGTGAAAGCACCTAGAAAGCCATGGAAGGGTAGCAACAGTGGAAAGGGCAAGGTGTAGCTCAGAGTTGTAAGAGGCCAGCCACTTAAAGAAGATGTAGGGCTGGTTTAGTGCTACAGAGCACAGGTGTGACACAGTAAGTGCTTTCAATGATTGATCACTTGTAGGTATCTCTCACACAAGAACAAGATCACAAGAAAAGGTGTCTTCAAATTACTGAGGAAAAGAAGCTTGAAGGGAAAGGGGGCTCACATATATGGAAGAAATTTCTTTTTCTGTACCATTAGCTGATGGTGATGTCCTTGTAAAAGTTTTCCCTTGTTCTGGCACTGATACTTCACATGTAATACAGGCATTAAGCTTAGTCTTTCTTTTGTGGATACAAAACTATTGTAGTGCCCTGCACTCAGCATTAGCTTTGCTAAAATGTGCTTCATACGTAGTCTCACTGGAGAGAAGAGCACAAACTCAAATCCAGGACTGTTTCTGTGAATTTCTCATTTAAATGCAAAAAAGTTGGCTTGGTTATGAAGTAACTCTCTTGTGACTTTAGAATTTAAACCTATCACTATTAGACTAGTTAAAAGCCTATTTTCTGATGTAGTGAGATAAGTAGAAATACGACACACTTGGCTGATGGTATCCAGCAGTAATACACAAAAGCCTACAGGCAGATGACAACATACAGGTAAACATGAGGTTGGACATAAACCTTGCAAGTAATTTTCTGTTTGATCAATATTTGAGGATTGGCAAGATATGGACACTATGTACAAGTAATTCTCAAATAATAACACCACAATTCCTCCTAAAGTAGTAGATACATTCTACTTGCCTGTGTCCAAGTAAGGAATGCAGAATAATAGTAGTGGTTTAGAAAGCGACAAAGTACAAGCAAGTGCACAATGCTCCAGCTTCGAACACCTTCTTGGAGAACTAAGGACTGGCTTTCACTGCAGATGCTGTAACCAGTTCCTGTGTGGTTTGTTGTATTTCAGTTATCTCCCAAAGGATGATGATGCTCTGGATTAATCTGTATCACCACAACCTTTGCCACAATGACAGGGGTTTTTTGTGTTGTTTTTTTTTTTCGTTTTGGTTTTTAATGGTGCTTGTCAGAATACTACACAAGGTCATAAATAGATCCTAAAGGATCACTTTAAATTGGAGCAATGACAAACGATTTAACAGACTTACTAAACATTTGAGCAAATACTTTAAGCCAAGCCCAACAATGTCCTAGGATGAAATCCACAGTAAATTCAGAAAAAGCTGAAGGACCTCCACAAAAACAATTTTTGACAGAAGTGTTCTAAGCTCTTTCCTTCCCTTAGATTTGTTCACTGAGACTGAAAAAGCAGAAGTCCATAATAAGTGATCAAAGAAAAATATTTATTAAGTGAATCTGCCTTCCCTGGCATGATGCAGCATCTCCCAACCTGCAGACCAATCCACGCTGTGATAGGAATACACAAACTGTATGGCTACCACCCTGGCTAGTAGCATCCACCTGACCACCTCAGATCATAAAACAATAAAGAATCAAAAAATTCAGTGGAAAATAAAACACATCATACAAGATTTCAATTTTCAGTTTTGTTAAAATGTGTTAGTAATCCCATGTCTCTTGTAAAGCATAAGTTAGATGCCCTATGCTCACTCCAGTTCTCAAAAAGCATTACTTTTCTGACAGCGCTGCAGTCCGCTGGTACGGTGTTGGTAGGACTAGAAGACACAGGATCACAGCAAATCACTGAAGGTGGTGGGGCTTGAGTTTAAGGAGGACAGATGTAAAAAGAAAGACACATGAGCTACTACAGCCATTTCCAATGCTGTTTGACAAATTCAATATTTAGTTTGGGGATTACACCTAGCAAAAGTTACTTTCACAACACAAAGATTTTGCTAGGCTGCTTAGTAATTTAGCAACGCCAGAAGGCTCATCCATGTGCTGACTGTGGACAAAGAGGAGGCAAAGGAATGACTTTCTATGGTACAAAAAAACGATTTGTACAAAGTGATAGGTCAGGAGAAGGGCTAGGTATCACTTCAGATATGTACTAGAAGATAACCCACTCAATATGCAGCATCATTAAAACTTGCTATTCCTACCGTGACAATAGAAAAAAATTGCAATTATCATACCTGAAATACTGCCTTTGTCATTTTATCATAGTAGTAATGGCTCAGAGAAAAGTATCAGAAGGTACTAGCATTGATTATTTCATATGAAAAGAGATTAAGGCAGACTTTGCTAATCTAGTTTAAAAAAAAAAAAAAAAAAGAGGTTATTTGCTAGCTGTCTTGAATCCTACTCTACAAGTTTCATTTAACCAGTACTTAAGTGCCTTGCTAAGCAGTCTTAATACGGTGGGTCAGTACATATTCTCCAGTTTTTTTCCAGTGTGGTTTACTATAAAGGTGATGATAGGTGTATTTCTATGGTATGAAATGTTCAATTAAATAGTCCCTCTACATAAAAGGGCATTCAAAATTGAGAACACTTAAAACTGCCATGGGAAAGCAAGTCTGTATCACCTCTGGAAGTCTCTGCTACAGGTTGTTACCAAGTCTATTATTTTTGAGCTAAAACAGGTTGAGTCAATATTTGTATTGACAACGCAAGCATCTGTTGTGCTAGGCTAAAATAAACCTTGTAAGAGCTATCAGTCCTTATGTCTCAGGACACAAGTTGATCCCCATATATAATTGTGAAGATAATTCTCCCCATATCACACTGTATTGCACAATTGGCCAAAAAGATGACTGTTTTGCTTCTCTTGAAGCATCTGGTCCTGATCATGTCAGTTAAGTCATTTTTTGGAAAAAGGCTATTCAGTTACAGAGCAGACCATAAAGCCTGTTTGTTGCAGCAATTCTTTTTGTTCATTTCCTGGAAATGTAACTGCTGATCATTCAGTTTTACTATGACTTTTCTTTTTGGTTGTCTAATCAGGCAGCTTCTCCTCAATCAGTCACACCACGAGAACGGTGTCAGTGATAAAAGCATTTCTTGGCCTTCCCAGCAACCAGGCTGCGCGTCCTGAAGAAGTTGCTACTACGTTGACTTCAGTTCCTTCCTTTGCACACACACACAAATTCTTAGTTTCCAAATAATAAAATCCATTCATTATCTTCAGTTACAGCAGTCAAGTTTCCACCTTGAAGCGTGACACCTGAACAGTTTTTATGATCTTAGTGGTGGGTTTTCCATCAATGACGTTAGTGGATAGTTGAGATGTGTCTTCTATTAGGCTGTCTTTAGATCCATTCCGTCTCTGAAGTAAACAAATTAAAACACGTTGTTGAAAAGGTACAGCAGGATTTAAATACTGTATTTTGATAACTGCTGCTATGACAGCCTTAGGATAAGGATACAGCAATTTTTATGTATATATATGCACACACCAGGAATAGTAAAGTCTCTACATTTATTTGATCAAACAGAACTTTCCCCCCTCCTCTTGTCTCCTCTCTCCCCTGCCTGCTGCTGCCCCTTGGTGCTATTCGGATTGATATTCCCTATTCAGGAAATACCATGACTAATTACCTGATATTTAGCAAAACACTGCAAACAAGCATTCACAAGGAATTAATGGTCACTGTTGTGAGGGGGTCTGGGGCAGAGGGAAAAGAGAGGTTTTTGTGGACACAACATCGTAACATTAATTCCTTCCAGGGCATGAATTGAAGCCACATTGTATAGGGTAAGAATGGAAATTAAGATAATGTGAATTTTGAACAGGATGCAATCACTCAAGTTACCTGTTTCTACAAAGCACATAAATGTACTTAGCCTTACGTATACTAACTTCCTCTTCACTGCTAGAGCAAGTCATTACAGAAACATCAAGGACAGCTCATCTTTTTCAATTTCCATCATATGCAGGAATACAAATATCCTTGAACTTAATTCCTATCAAAGAACACTGTAGTGTGTTAGATGATAGCTTTAAAGTGAAAAATACCTGTTTATTGTTTTAAAATTGTTCAAGCTTAAGTTATTCTAACTGCTTGTGAGATAAAATACAACACGTTTTGCTGGTTGTGTTCTGTGCAGTTTCCACACTACATACAGTATCAGCATGCAGTGTTGGTATATCCACATGCCAGATTAACAGACATGATAACTGGTGTGGGAAGTTAGGTATCTGGAATTCTCCCTTCCATGTTTTGGTTTTCCTTTTGTGTACTTGTACAACAGACCTGCAAGTCCTTTTTGCATCTAATTTGCTTCTCACATTTTGAGCTTAATAAAACAATGAAAGCTGAGAGATATGGTACCATACTGTATGATGAAAGCCGGTGATTGTATTTAAAAAGACAAGTTCTATCCTTTTTAGATTTCAGTAATACAAAAAAACTTTTGGAGAAAAAAAGAAAACAGAAAAAAAAAAGCAATACTTGAAGCCCAAGCAACAAAACTCTAAGAAGACCTCTAAGAAAAGGCAAATAAATGATAGTAGGTTGTGATTACAACTGCATCCCAAGCACACTTGCATATTGTAAGAAATTGTGAAGTTGATTCTCCCCCTGTGAAGAACAAAGTATCACCTTAAGGAAGCATCAAACTGGGAAAGAATCCTCCAGTAGCAGAAGCAGCTGTTCTCGGGGCATATGCTACAGAATTACATATATTTGGAAATATAAATGAAGTACAAATATAAGCAAAATGTAAAATTCCAAGTCACACTGCTGCTGAAAAAATCTCAGCCAGCTTTAATTGTCACTGAAAAACAAAGATCTAATTTAAATAAAGCACTAAACTCCACCTTCTCCCTCCAAAAAAAGGAAAACTGCAAAGGATTCACAATTACTAACCTGCTGAGTCAATGGGACACTGGGACATTTCACATCTGAAGATCGTGTAACAGGCAGTGGAGGCACCAGATCAGTTTTCACACTGGAATTATGATATTACAAAATGGATATTGCTATAACGAAGAAAACTGTAACTGTGCAGAGGAAGAATAATGAAATGGACCCAGACAGCTACATAGATCTGAATCCAAAAGGCTTATCACCTGACTTCAGACATCTGAAAATTACCATGCTGGTCCTCAGTAGTCAGTGGGCACCTTCAGAACATAGGTCATCCCATCCCTTCTCAAAGGGCCTGTCTCCTCCTGGTCTACAGGGGCAGCCCAAATTCAGGCGAGATGAGTCTCACCTGAAATCATGGGTGTGACACACCTCCTTCAGGGTGCCACCCAGCTAAACTAGCCTCCCAAGCACGTGGTATCATCAGGGGACTGCTTTTGATATTTAAGGCCTTAATAAAACTGAGAACGGGGCTGTCACTTTTCCATTTGTAAGTACACCCTTTACAAATCAGTCTTCTAGGAAAGACTGATCCACTCGTTGCTGAAGAGGGTTGTACTAGAGTTCCCACGAAACAAATTACGGAGTTAATACAGATGATGCCTTAACTCTATCAAGGATGAAGGTATCTGGAAAGCAGCTCATGAGTTCTCATCCCTTAGGCAACTTCATGACCTACCACTGAAGAGCAATACAAGTTTATTTTGGCTTTTTCATTTTTTCCCCCTTCCAAGTGGATCAAGCAAGCCTCTGTGGCCCAGAATACACCAGAAATGGTTTTGTACTTGAGTCGTTTAGCTCTGAAGACCTACTATTTAGAGGGTTGCCTGAATCCTATGCCAGCAACCAACCACATTTATGCCACTTCTAATCTAACCACGATCTTTGAACAACTTTTGGGCCACACTAAACCAGTCCATTGCTAATAACCACATTCACGTACTTCACTTCAGACAGGACAGATCTTTCACCATCAGAGCACTGAGACCGCCGATACTGACGGTAGCTTCGAGGGGAATGCGAATGCCTAATGCGGATTGGGTCACCTTGAGTCCTAAGAGAGAAACAGAATTCACAATGGTAGGTTAGTAAACCAGACCTTTGGCACAAAAACATAAATTCAAGTACAGACTAAGAGGTCCTCCCATTTCTTATTGAAGTATAACAGACAGCTTCTTGCACTGGCTGAATTTAAAAGCCTGATTCTTTTTTTATGAGTCTGTACTTGGAATTCAATCTCTTAAGAGTGCAAAGGTCACAAACTGGCATGCCCATATTTGAAAATCGAACTACTTAATAAAGAATGCATTAATATATACAGCTTTAACATCAGCCTTTTCTGTTTAGTAGTGCTGTGGAAGCACATTATAATGCAAACCAGGATCCCATTTCTGCCACATGCAGCTGCCTGCACTGACACATGGCATTTCAAATGGGCAATTATCACAGTGAAATAGATGTTGGTTCTTAAGGAAATAGCTATGCCCTGGCAGCTGCCCATGACAAGTAAGGGGCTGAACAGGTCAAACAGTGCCTTAGATGATCAGAATAAAAATTTAAAAGGAAGCAGAAGTTTAGGAAAGAAATGGATTTGCTTGTTTGCAGTCAGTTCTCTGATTCTGTAGTGTATAACATAAAACAGATTGATGGATAGCATAGGGAGACATACAGAACATACAGATATCCAGCAGGTTCATGACTGTGTGGAAGAGGTAGGGAGAGATGAAGACGATTTTTTTCAGACTTTGGAAAGAGGAAATATTAGGTTTTAAATATTAAATATCCTCACCCAATCCTTCCTAGATGAGTATTTGGAGTACATAAAAGCTTAGAGATTACATCCACTCCTATTTCAGTACGACAGAGTTCACAGTAAAAGAACTCTGGGCTTTTATATTCACAAAGTAAAATCCTGACATAAACTCACTCTATTTTCGTGTATGGAATTTCTTTCAATTGCTCCTCAGACAGGCCAGATGGATCCACAAGCTCCTTCCTAGAAAGGATTAGGCAAAGTAAATAATATAACAGTAGCTACCAACTGCAAAACCATTCTTGTTTTTATTATATTAGGCTGAAAAGATATACTGAAACAAGCTGTTGTCAGCCCTGAAGCTATCTTGACATAAAAATAGGAAACATATTAAGAAATGTGTCTAACTTCACCTTGATTGCTTCAACGGCGTGTCTCATCCTGTTCTACCTTCCTCTCACCTCCCTGCAAATCTGATCTTGTTGCTTCGCAATATATATGAACATTGTGTATATTGAACATCGACTATGAGATGCTTTGGAATAGCTAACTATCTTCCAAACTGGTAGGTCTATAGCATATGGGGGCTTATCCTAAAAGCGTCAGCATTACAAACAAGGACAGTTTGGAAACCACAGAGCAATACGTCTCTAAAATGCTGTATGCTTCTTTAATAATTTATCTACATACAATGGTCATCTGTATTCAGTGCATTCAGTGATCTGCAGTATCTTCTACACATAGCAGGGTCTACACATAGCATGTTCTACACATATACGGGCCATTAACACCCGTATAATTTACTGTGGCACATAACTAAATCAGAACATAATGCCTTATAACCACAGTGCAGGGATGTGAATAACTACATTAGAAGCAAACCAAGCAGTCACTCAGACCCTACAAGGGCCGTACTTACTGAATATGTTTCCACAGCTCTTCTTTAGCTTGTACATCTGGACTTCTCCTATAAATACCAACGAAGACAACAAAGGCAGAGCTGTGTAAACCATCGACTGACATGTTGCTCTTCAAATAACTTTTAACAGCACAGACCCTCCACAGAAATCATGGTAAATGTAATCCACCAGTGACTTCAATTTTAAGGTTTATTATCTCAGAAAATGCATTAAACTTCCTCGCTTTATTTCAACTGAAAAGTCATTTCTTGAACAACAAGTTTTCAATCACCATTCCTGTTCCAGTAGCCTTCAGCAAGAGTATGCATGAAATACAAACAACAGCAGAACTTCCCAACCCAAATCAGTGCCCAGCTACTGCCACCCCTTATCCAGCTGAGGACAATGTGTTTGGAATAATGCTTTTGTAAATGGCCCTCAGAAATGTCCTGTGGCCCACAGAGCCCTTTGTGGGTTGGGGGAGGGACAAGCCACGCCAGACTGACACACCAGTACTCCCTGGCCATTCCCAGTGAGCACCAGTAAAGAAGACCTGTTGCTCAGCTGCAATCACAGTACAGCCTCTCACTTTCTGGTCATTTCCAAAAAGAGCTTCTGCTCACTTCATTTACCTTTGCGATGTCCAGGGCAGAAAAACAACAATGAACAAACCAAACCGGCAATGACGCATACTCACACACACAAGTATTTTAGCAAGCGTTTCATTTACAGAGAAAGTACTTAGCCAAAATTGTAATTTCCCTGTTGCAGACACAGAGATGTAGTAAAGCAAGCCTGAATGGCATGCTTCACAGTTTCCACTGAATTACAGAAGATGCTGTCTCCAAACTGGATCCCCTTTATTTTTATTTTTCTTATCCTATTCATCGCAAGGTTAGTGCAAAACCACTGCTCTTGCTGAAGCTGCACCTAGAATTCACCAAAACCCATGCAGAGCAATAGATTAAATAAGCATTTTACATAGTGGCAGGGACTACATTTGCATGGAGAGATCAGGCAAGTCTTTTCATTGGGGTTACATGAACTCAGTGTCGACAGCTAGACCATCTGAGATGTGAGGGATGCAACTTTTAGGCAGATTCAGCATGCATAAATGCTCCCACTGAAGTTACAGTTTCTCAAAAATTAAGTCTTTCATCATCAGATCATACAGCTTGCTTTTTTTTTTTCTTAAACAAAAGGGACTATCAGATTCAAAGATGCTTTTGGCGTGATATAATCCAAATTTAAATGAAGATCAAGGAGGATAGCAGACTTCTGTGTTTTAGCATCTGTTAAATCTGCTCTCCCTTGCCCAATGACAGAGCTGTAGCAGAAATAATTCCAAACTGCTCTTTAGCACTAACAGCTTCACTGTTTTCTTATTTCACTTTCACTGTGTTTGGCTCATTTCCAGACTTCAGCCTAGGAATAATGTTCAGAGACATCTGTATTGCAGTAAATGTTTTACAGTTGGTATAAATGCAGATTATTTAGGGATGGTAATGGGGTTTTTTTGTTTTGTTTTCTGATTTTACCGTTGGAGAATTTCTTAGGAGAGATTAGTTTACTGCTTTTATAAATACCAGAGAGAGACAGAAGGGTGAGAAACAACCTTACATTTGTGATTCCCTAGTGGGACCAAGATGAATCCACAACCTTCTCAGGCTCCAAGGTGGTGATGGCTTTCCAGGCAGTGTGATGCAGCCACCCTAGACAATTCCCATCCTTGACAGACGGCTCTGCTGTCCATTCCAACTGCTCAGGTCCTCGTGACAGCAACAGCTACGGCCACGAGTAGCTTGCAGTCTGATTTTTCTTAGTGTTCAGACCTTTTTGAGGCTTTGTGTGTTTGTCTTTATTATAATGCATTTAGTTTCTCTGATTTTCACTTCTCCTCTCTCTCCTTCTCCCTTCTTGCACTTACTTCTCCTTCTCACATCTGTACATGCTGTTTTTAACTCCCTGATGCAGTAGCTTGGTATGCACTGGCATTTAACAGTCTTTTTCACTCCTCAGTTTTGATTTGCTTTCTCCTTCCATGCAATGCCCTGCTCACAAAATAGCAGCTGCAAACCCTGCATTCACCCTGGGGCTGGAAAGATAGGCATCCCTTTCAGAGGCTGAATAATCAGGCAGTGGGGAATGTGAAAGCTCCCTGAAAAACATCAGCTTCTCCAGGGAGGCTTTGTAATGCTTACAAGCACTAATTTGCCTGAGGAAGCAAAGCCTCAAGTTCGCTACAAACCCAGGACCCCCACCAAGCAGGGTATTGTGCACACCACTGACCCATCTGACCAGCTCACGGCTTTTACTTATTCCTGGAAATACAACAGTTCAGGATGTGGCCTCAAGTCTCAGATATCACCAAACATCATATGAAGCCTCACCTACAGTAAGAAATATTAATTTGTGGGGCAGTGTGGAAAGAAAATGGTTAAATAAGAAGTCATCTTCATTTCACCATTTTCTAGGAACTGTGCCTCCTGCTTTCTGCAGCCATCTCCAGGCATTTAACTCTGTGACCTCTGCCATTCTCCCTCCTTCCACCCGTGCAACCACACTAATAAGGAAGGTACTGCTGTAAAATACCGCTTTAGCAACATGCCATCCCACGGGAAAAAAAAAAAAAAAAAGGAAAAGAGCTAAACACAATGATTCCTCAGAGTAAACTGCTCTTATGAATTCCCATCCTGATATTATTTGTTTTCCATCTGTTTAACAAGTGCTACCATACTGGGATAACCTCACAGCATTTATTCAAGTTAACTCCCCACAAAAGAATATCCAGAAATATGATAAAGTATCTTAATAAAAGCATTTTCCTTCCAAAGGCCTGTTCCCACTTCCTTTGAAGGCAAAATGAAGAAAATCTTACAAAAAGAAAGGTCTTGTTAAGGTGAAATGTAGGTATTGCATATACTGCATAGGAAATTAATGTTTGTATAGTTCTTAACAGCCCACAACAAAGCATGCCTTTTATTAAATCTTTAAAGCCAGATCGCAATCCCTCTTTCACTTTGTTTTCATTTTTTTACTGTGAATTGTTTTACCGCTTACACTTCTGACATATAATGTATACTCAGATTGTCCTATTGCAGTATCTGAATCAGTAGCTTCTGAATAATTTGTGCTCTAATCAGATTCTCTAATGCACAAGAAACCTAACGGGAATTCCCAGTAAGTGGTGAGTCTCCAGGGTTGGTTTTTTTTGTTTATTTTTATTTCGTTTTCACAAGCTGGAACAACTCAACACATTAATAAGGTCTACATTATTTTTTGTGTCTGCATCTGCACCCTTATTAATATTTCAGTTTGAGTCACAAATGGTAAATTTAAATAGCCATGGAATTTTAATGGCCAATCTTCTTAATTAGAAAAAGCCCTTTGGCTACACAGATGTTTTAAATGAACTCTTGAAAATAAACCCTGTAGAACTAGAACTGGGAGCTCTCTCTATTTGCTGATTCCTTTAGGAGAAAGAAAGGTCAAATTCTTGTCAAATATTTTTATTCCTGAGACCAAGGAGACACCACTTCACCACCGCCAATGATTAATATTACTCATTATCAAACAAATGAAATGCACTGTGCCAGGCACAGTAACAAATATTTCAGGCATTACTTCACACTTTGAAAGTGAATCTCTAGTTAAGCTGACTGCAATAAGGAACTTAATGTGAAAGACTTATCTGCACTACTAAAATGAAGGTTTTGTATCAATTATTAAATGTGCAAATTGAAATGACCATATGACCAGATTTAAAAATAAAACCAACCACATCCTACGCCCTAGGGAATCATGTTTCCCTTCCCTCTGACTTGCATCCACTCATGTAAGCAAACAGCTGAGCCAAACTAAATTAAATAAATGCTCTTATAATCTACTGCAGGTTAACAGTTAAATGCCTT
Organism: Cariama cristata; assembly: GCF_000690535.1. Taxonomy (NCBI): domain Eukaryota; kingdom Metazoa; phylum Chordata; class Aves; order Cariamiformes; family Cariamidae; genus Cariama; species Cariama cristata. The sequence goes on from NW_009623182.1 coordinate 19,276, forward strand.
TTACTAAACTTTTTTTAAAAACACTTTGAAAGGAATTCCCATTTTACTTTTTTTAGTTCAAACTCACCTATATTAAGGATCTCTGCCATATTTGGGAGCTTTGGACTTATTTTGTTGTTTTGGTTTTGGTTTTTTTAAACTGAAGCGTGAGACTAAAAGGAGGAATATATTCATCCCTAACACAATAGGGAAAAGAACTAAGAAGCCATCCAAAATCTTCAGGATTTCCTCATTTCTTTGCTTCCTCTACGACCTTTCCTTGTTAAGCAAGATGCTACACATTTATGTTTTTGCTAATAGTAGTTTAAATAAAATATAACTCAAAACATCACTGTGTTGGAAAATCAAAGCCATTTCACAAATTAAGTTAGCCACAAGAGGGAGCCCGTGCTGTACAAGCAATGACACTTACTTGGCCTATGGGAAAAAAGAAAAGTTGGCTATAAATTTAAACTAACCATTATTCACTGAGTACGTTTCCTAGTTTACAGCACTTTCTGTATATAGTAAAAAAACGTAAATCAAACTTAATCAGCTATATTTTGTGGATTCCATACAAGTGAGCTTTAATATTCCTCATTTTTAGTAACACATCTTTGTACAATTACACCTAATAACATTTGACTTTTGCGCAGCCAAAAGTGAACAAGTCTGTACAAAGCCAGTTAAAGTAGAAATTGCAACATTTGGAATTTTAACAGCAAATTCTATTTCTCATAAAAGAATGAAAACTGTACACTATGAAACTGGGGTCAGAAACGAGTTCTAGCAACATGGGCAACTGAAAACAGAACTCAAGTGGATTTTAACACTGGAAACTTCAGCACGGATTACAGTTTCAATCGGTATGAATGAAATTATCATTTAAGGCACTATACAGTTTCTCTTGGTTAAGTCTTAACATGAAAGTTGAGTTTAAGAAAAGACATTAATAGGAAGTACCTATACAAGTGTGTTGCAGAGGTCACATGTTACACCATCAGCATCAGGGCTGGCAACTTATCCGTGTTAGCCAGGCAGTGAAGGTGGGGATAGAGTTCCAAAGCCTGCTCTCTCTTGCCTTCTCTCCCAATGCCTCACAGCCACTTTCTTGGCATTCTTCAATGCCCTTGGCCCTGCCCTGCCTTGCCCTGCCCTGCCCTGCCCGCCGGGCACGCTGATGCTGGCGCTGCTTTGGATGGTTGCTTGGATGGCAGATTAGGCTGGACACAAACAAAACTCTGTGTCTATGCCCCAAAAACATGCCATTAGAAGAAAAACACTAATGAAAAGAAACCCGCATTTTCATTAGTTTGAGAAAATTAATTTTAGAAGTTGACAACTCCACCATGTCAAAACCGGCTGTCAGCAGGA
>NW_009623182.1:20659-25893 GCF_000690535.1 Cariama cristata
TGCCTGGCAGCATGGTTCCATCACAGAAATCCTGACATCAGGACGCAATATATCACTGACTGCTGCTTGCCAATGGTAATTTGACATGGAGACATCAGCAGCTGGTCTCATCTGGAACAATACCGCAGATGTTTGTTATATGATTAAACAACTGTGCATGCATTTCACAAAAATGCCTGCACCTATCACACAAAATCTGAATGCTTTCAGAGACTTGCTGCCCAGAAAAAGGGAATTGCTATCCTCATTACAGAATTAATGTTCAATGAGACACAAAACCATCCAGGACTCCACCCAAGGTGATGGAGAGAGTTCCTGACCAGCTCTGTTATAAAGCCCTTCCTGCGTTATTTGTACGTTGAAATTCAAATCACTAGACGAAGGGAGTTTGACCACAAAAACAAATCTACTAACGTGAGAATGTGCCATGTGAAAGTCTCTGTTCCTCAGCAGCTGAGGGCCATCACCACACTGGAGATACTCCTCCTGCTTTTTCACATGCTTTCACAGCAGCCTTAATTGTCACATCAAAGAGGGCAAGGGTTACATACGATCGAGATCTGTGCCTGGATCGCCGGTAGTTTGGATCTGCCTGGTTTTTCTCCTTTTGTCGCCGTAGCACAGCTTCCCACTGAGGAGCCGAGTCAACCATGTCATTCTCTTGACGTAATCTGCAAAAGAAGTACCAGGAGTTTCGTCTGAGGTCTCTGATGTAGGATGCTCTGAGAAGGAATGGGGTATTTTTGTCTCCACAAAAATCCAGCTTCTGCAATGCAATACTTTAACTTTTCATCTTGCTAAACTTTAATTAATATACCCAAACTACATTAAAATGTAAGAACTTGTATCAAAGAAAACTCACTGATTTGTTACTTAGAAATAGCGTAAGCTAAAAATTAAATGACCCAGGCCTTTAAGAACAGGCCCAGAACTTGAATTCGTCTTCCCTGCCCAAACCAAACATCTAGAAATTTTTTCCTGTTTACGTACTCCAGCCCACCTCATTTATAGCAAGAGTAAGCTCCACATCATGATTCAAGGCTCTACTACTACAACTTTTCCAAATACTTTGTTGCAGAATGCACCTTCCTAGGAGCCAGGGAAAATCCCCCAGGGAGACCCTTCTCGATTTCCCACTGGGAGGAAGTGTCCCTTCGCCTTGACCTGCAACAAAGCCCAGGACGCAGGCAGATCTCCCTGGCTGCCCCAGACACGTACAATCCTGTCACCGCACCCCTTCGGCACCTTCCCCTGTCGCTTCAGCCCCTGCCCCTGCTTCTGTGCTTCTAAATGATATGATATGCCTTTTATTTCTTCTTTTTTTTTTTTTTTTTCTTTTCTAAATCCATGAATTCATTATTGGAATGCAGTACAGATTAAACCAAATGTCAAAATCCTACAAATTCAGCACGTTTGTTAGCAGGCTGAAGTAACGCCACAATGACACAACCCGCCAGGCCAACGGGCATGCCAGCGCAGATGCTTAACGGTTTTGGTAAGAGTGGTGTGATGAAGTGCTAAGGTGGAACAAATGGATATGCTTGGTCACAGCAGTGAATTTAAAATTCAGCAGGGATTTAGAAACAATCCTGGAAAATATTACTCCAAGAGTGGGTTCTCTGGTAGGATTGTACAACTGGCATACTAAAGAAACCAGAGGAGTTTAATAAAAAATAGGAAGGCTGACAGGTAAAATAAACAAGCCAACAGAGATAAAAGGATTACACTGGAGATGTCACTGATAGGAAATGCAAAGCATGCTGTTGTTGTTGCTCTTCACAACAGATGTACCTTTCTCCTTCTGTTTTGAATTGTATCAGGCTAAACTGGCTATGCAGGCTGCTGCCTTTCCTTTAATCAGATATTCTCTCACATGCGTAATGAATTTTGAGCTGGATCCCCAACTACTGTAAATGGCCACAACTCTACCAAATGGTACTGAGCATCTGGAGAAGGCTGCAACATCAGGTTTTGATTTCTAAGCAAGCCTTTTTAAACCTGTAATCTGGTGACAGGGATTAACATAAACCTCTATCCAAGCATTTAGTAGAAGAACTCACACAGCAACAAGAAAAGAATTGTGATTTTCATCCGCAATAATCCAATTTGTGGAGACAGCAATCATCCCACATGGTATAAACACAATCAACTGCCTCCCACATGCGGCAGTCACTTGCACAACAAGAAGACAGGCGGCTGCCAGACCAGTGCTGCTGCCACGGGTGGTGGGTCTGCCCGTGTGCTAGTACCTTGCCCCGTCTCTACCAAACGACAATTCTTAACAGGTTAAGTAGACAGCTGTGCTCTGAAGGAGGCATTCAGATGCTTGCCATAAAATAACCGAGAGCTACTCAATCTTCTCAGGAAACCCCAACAATGCAGCAGAACATGAGGTCCGTACTCTGGCACAGAGTACACGATATCCTGCAGCTCTGTGTTTAAAGCCACGCTTCCACACTGACCTCGAATGACCTCTCGTTAAGGGAGTAAACACGTAATTTCTGCTCTGGTCCATTCTACCAATCTAGTAGATTAGCATCTACTGCCACATGGCAACCAGAGTCCTTAGCAATGCATTCATTTATCCCCAGTACTTCATACTTCTACTCTGCCTCCTTTCTTCTACTCGTTGTAACACACAACATTGTTCATCCCTGTTATTTATCTCTTCAATTTGAGCAAAATACCAAAAATCTAAATACATAAGATAGCATGGCAACTATTAAAACAAGCAATGTCAGCACACTCAAAATACCATTGTATCACAGCAGAACTCTACTACACGGAGATACGAAAAAATAAAGCATTCATTCTGCAGCTACAAAGAAAGGTACTATGCTCACATTTAACAATGTAATGTAAAGGATGACCAAGGTAACACATTCTCTGCTCACTGCAGGGGGGTTGGACTAGATGGTCTTTAAAGACCCCTTCCAACCCAAACCATTCTATGATTCTACATATAAAATACATTATTTAGAAGCAATGATCAAATCGTAACAACTTTGAGGCAAAATCTTTAGATCTTTGGCAACAGAGATGTCAAGAACAACAAAAAGTAAGTGGAAAAAATTTTAACTCAAAACCTCAATTTCTATTTAAAGATACTTTTAACAAAAAAGTGTTGCACTTGTACTCCAAGTCTATTACAACTTTGCTTTCATTCTTTTAATTTTTTCTCCCACAAGGGAACAAGTTGATGTATGACTTACAGAAAAAAAGTACTTGTTACTGGCATGTGAAATAAATCCAGTTGAGATTAATAGGTATCACAGTGACAAACTGGGCATTGTTTGCAGGAAGGCTTGATAATAACATGGAAAGTTGTAAGACTATCATCACTCATCTGTTGACTTAGAGATGTTTTTTCCTCATTTCAGGTGATATGATAGCAAGCTATGTTTATGCAATGATAAACTCTCTTAACACAAGCAACTCTGAAGACTTGATTCTTTAAATCTCATTCAAAGTATCTGAGCATAAAGTTATCATTTAAGGTACAATGTACAACAATGACGGGCTCGCTGGGGCTGTGAAGGTTGAAGGCAGCCTTGGCTTCAGTGACCATGAGATGATGGAATTCAGGACCCTGGGAGGAGAGAGGAAGGCAAAAAACAAGATCACAATGCTGAACTTCAGGAGAGCAGATTCTGGCCTCTTTAAACATCTCCTTGGACAAGTGCAGTGGCACAAGGTACTGGAGGAAAAAAGGTGCAAGAAAGCTGGTTAATATTCAAGGATCACCTCCTCCAAGCTCAAGAGAAGTCCACTCCAGCACGCAGAAAGTCAGGCAAAAATGCCAGGAGGCCTGCATGGATGAACAAGGAGCTCCTGACAAAACACAAACACAAAAACGAAGCATGTAGAAGGTGGAAGCAGGGGCAGGTAATGCGGGAGGAATAGAAAGGCATTACACAAGCATGCAGGAATGAGGTTAAGAAAGCCAAAGCCCAAATGGAATTGAATCTGGCCAAGAATGTTAAAGGCAAAAAGAAGGGCTTCTATAAGTAGACAGGTGACAAAAGGAAGGATAGGGCCTGCTGCTGAATGAGACGAGGGACCTGGTGACATAGGACATGGAAAAGGCTCAGGTACTGAATGCCTTCTTCACCTCAGTCTTTACTAGCAAGACCAGCCTTCAGGAATCCCAGGCCCCAGAGACCAGGGGGAAAGGCTGGAGCAAGGAAGACATAACCTTGGTGGAAGGGGATCAGGTCAGAGAAAACTGAAGCAAACTGGGCATACGTAAGTCCATGGGCACATGGATGCAGAGGGAGCTCACTGATATCATTGCAAGGCCTCTCTCAATGATCTCTGAATGATCATGGTGATTGGCAGAAGTGTCCAAAGGCTGGAAGAAAGCAAATGTCACTCATGTCTTCAAGAAGGGCAAGAACGGCAAGAAGGAGCACCCAGGGAACTGCAGGCTGATCAGCCTCACCTCAATCTCCAGAAAGGTAATGGAGTTGCTAATTCTGGAAACCATTTCCAGGCACATGCAGGACAAGAAAGTAACCAGGAGTAGTCAGCATGGATTCACCAAAGTGAAGTCATGCTTTACCAACTTGAGAAACTTCTACAACAAAATCACTGGCTTAGTAGATCGGAGGATATTGTCTACCTGGACTTCAGGAAGGCTTTCGATGCTGTCTCCCCACAAGGTCCTCACAGAGATGCTGTTGAAGTATGGGCTGGATGAGCAGACAATGAGATCCATTGAAAACTAGCTGAACAGCCAGACCCAGAGGATGGTGATCAGTGGCACAAAGCCTGGCTGGAGGCTAGTAACCAGCAGTGTACACCAGGGGTCAATACCGGGTCCAGTGCTGTTTAACATCTTCATTAATGATCTGGACGATGGGGCAGAGTGCACCCTCAGCAAGTTTGCAGGTGATACCAAACTGGGAGGAGGGGCTGATACACCAGAGGGTCGTGCTGCCATCCAGAGGGACCTGGACAGGCTGGAGAAGTGGGCTGACAGGGACCTCATGCAGTTCAACAAGAAGTGCAAAGTCCTGCAGCTGGAGGGGAACAACCCCTGGCACCAGTACAGGATGGGGCCGCCCAACTGGAAAGCAGCTTTGAGGAAAAGGACCTGGGTATCCCAGTGGAAACCAAGTTGAACATGAGCCAGGAACATGCCTTTGCAGCAAAGAAGCTGAATGGTATTCTGGGATGCATTAGGTAAATTATTGCCAGCAGATCGAGGGGAGGTGATCATTCCCCTCTGCTCA
>NW_009623182.1:26024-39144 GCF_000690535.1 Cariama cristata
ACGACCAATAGGATGAAGGGACCAGAGCATCTGTTCTAGGAGGAAAGACTGAGAGAGCTGGGACTCCAGCCTGGAGAAGAGAAGGCTCGGGGGGGATCTTATTATTGTGTATAAATACCTGCAGGGAGGGTGCAAAGAGGACGTAGTCAGGCTCTTTTCCATGGCGCCCAGTGCCAGGACCAGAGGCAATGGGCACAGACTGAAACACAGGAGGTTCCCTCTGAACATCAGGAAACGCTTTTTCACTGTGAAGGTGACTGAGCATTGGCACAGGTTGCCCAGGGAGGTGGCTGAGTTTCCATCTTTGGAGATACCCAAAAGCTGTATGGGAATGGTCCCGGGCAACTGGCTCTAGGTAGTCCTGCTTGACCAAGGGGGTTGGACCAGCTGACCTCCAGAGGACCCTGCCAACCTCAACCATTCAGTCATTCTGTGATTCTGATCAGATGGATCTTCTAAGTGCAGGCCAGCAGAAGACTACGGTCACTAGTTCAGTGTATTTTTATCCACATAATGTATTTTGACCGCAGCATTAAAAAAAGCAAAAATGTTTCTTCTATGATTGAAATACACTCTTCATAGGTTCATCCTCAATTTCATATGAACAACTGCTTAGGATAAAACTTTCATATGATGGAGTGAAACCTCAAAGACTGACTTGAGATCAAGTAAGGAGTTTCTCCCTAACCTTTTTTCCAGTGCTGTACCTTCAGAAGTTCTCACCTGCATTTCTGTTTTTCTCTGATAATTTGTTTTCAGCTGATAAATAGTTTACAGTGATCTCTTCTCCTGTGAACAATATATTCAACTCTTCTATGATCAGAAGCAGATTCTTTTGGGTAATGTGAGTATTCAGTCATTTTATTCCAGCAAAACAATACAACTTTGTGTCTGCTAATGCCAGGGACCCCATTATCATACTGGGAAATAGATTAGTATTAATCTATGCAACAGGTAAAACTTGAGTAACAGCAGTTGTAAGCCTCATTATATTGTCCCATTTAACCCTGTTAGGGCTGGCTCACCTCTGCTAACAGGAAAGCTATTCAGTGCCTGTGCCCTTTCAGCTTATTATATTCAAAAAAAAACTGTGGCTGCTAACAAAATGCAGAAATTCATTATGACTGGTGGTTTTCCTGCACCTGATGACAAGGAACAAGTCTCAGACCTGCAGCTCATTTAGTTCTTGTTTACTTTAAGACTGATAATGACTTTTTATCTGGTCTGATTTCAAGTGACCACCTAAAGAGTAAGAGATGCTGCAACATTAACATTTTTGATGTATCTTACATTCTGAAAATGTGAAAAACATAAAAACAATCCACACAAATTGATTTTTTCTTCTTAATTTTAAGCACTTTTCCATGAGGTGAGGAAGTGTTGGTAAAGGCCCTTTTATTTTCTAGAAAATAAGCTGTTCTTAGTCCTTCTTACAATTCAATCTCTATAGTGCAAGAAGCTCTGAAAAACATTCTTATGATCAGGCTCTAATTTCCTTCACTTGCTTGTGGAGGTCCCTGAACAATAAGTTTCACAGGAGAAAAAACCTGGGAAGAGTGTTCTAAGAGAAAGGGATACAAAATACCATTTACCTACTCGTTACTGAAATTATACTCAGCATTTCATTAAAACTTCAGAGCTTACCTGGAAAACAAATCTTCCATGCACACTAGGTTATTGTTAGTCAAGTATCCTACAAGACTCTAGTTTAAGTAAACTCCAAAGAAATCTCATGGCTCAGATATGCTTTATACCAGCCCATTTGAATGTCTCAATGACTTTTTAGCATCATTAACTACTGCAAGTCCTGCTTAAAATACGATTATACTACATACTTCTGCAGCACTACCTAGCACATAATTATTTCTAAGAGCTTCCAAATACCTGAAAATCATTTATCACTCATAGTACTGCACGTGAGACAAGAAACTATGGCAGCTTGTGCAGACAGCTTCTTAGAAAACTTGCCTTAAACAATTCCTCTTTTGTCTAGTGACATTTCTCTTATGCTCTGTTTATGCAATAGGAAAAAATTCTATGTGCTTTTTAAAAATACATTTTAATAAATAATTCTTAAATGCTGTTATCTCAAGTGCAACATAAAAGTTGCAGTTTTAAAGGAAATTTTTTGGTACAATAAATCAGTTGTTAGGCTTTTTCATATCAGCAACAAGAAAAATAGAATACAAGAAACAAAACTTGCTAGCATCACTTGATGTTAACTACTGTTGTCCTACTAAAAGCTGACGCTGTACACATTTTAGGTTTAGGCCTACACTTTACATTTTGGAAGATGAAAATATTTATACAACTAAGTGCATGCATTTAACAACAATACTGAGTTTCAGATCCATTAAAATATTTTTACTATTCTCCACAAAAGCTTATTTTCTGCTAAAATTCTGCACTTGAAATTTCTGAGGTACTGAAGTATATGCTGTGAATATCTTGTCATCACCATTATCCACTTTATTTGTTTTAATATTGCAAGTCTTTTGTAAATGTGCCCTATATTTGATTTTGCAGTTCATTAATGAGTTCTTCCCAAGCAACAGAAGAGTATGCATTCATTGCATACATCTATGATGTATGTGTGTTTTGGCAATTATCTCTCTTCTTATTCAAAAAAGGACCTGAAGATGCCTCAGGAGGACTGTATAGATATAAAACAAGTTAGATTCCTTCCTACTAGGTCCGTCTCAGAAAAGTCCATCTCCACCTGTTTGTGTTTCATGTCTCTATGTCTAAAACATTTAAAGGTCACCTGTTTCTCTTCTTCCGATGCTCTCTGTTGGAATTTTCCGATTCACTGCCACTGCTGGTGTTACAACGAGACCGTGATCTGGAGAGCAGAAAAGCAACATCTCAAGATTCATTTATCTACTAACATCAAAAGTACGGAAGTTCTAAACAAAGAATGAACAACACTGCAAAGACATTACTAGGAAAATCAAGAGGGCTTGTCTACACCTGAAAGTCATATTACCTTTTTCTCATTAATTGATTGGGAATAACTGCTTTGAAAGTAGCGCACCCAGAGCACAGCGTCGAGTGAGTGCTATTTTCCTTTTGAATTATTGCACTGCATTTTCATTTGTTTGTTTTATTTTATCTCTCAGCATTCTTTGTATTTACACCACAGTGAAATGTTTCTTTGAGGTGTGAAACGTTTTATCTTTAAACTGTACGCATTCTGGCTCTTTTCTTCTTCCATATTGTGGGACCCTCAAGAGAAACGATACAGTAATTCTGGTTTTGCAGGCAAAACAAAATGCTCATCAGATCTGTCTTTTTCTATTCACCTTAACTTCCATCTGGCTTCTACTAAGTTCACACCATTTTTCAAGTGTCAGGCAGTATGGAAGAAACGCCACTAACACTATGATTCTGCTGATTTTTATAAATACAGAAAGGCTGAAGTGCACACATTAGCAGGTGTGTGTATCAACACAGCTTTGGGATGACCCGATGCACAGCTACAAAGACGGTGTGCCATGTGAGGAAAAAGAAATAAAGCAGTTACTTCTCTATCACCTCTGACTGTGAAGCTACAAATAGTAAGGTGACATTTATGGCTCTGATTACTTATTACTGAAAAAGACTGGTGGAATAGGCTGATGCTGAACCTCAAGAAGAAAATGGGCATATGCCTACCTACAGAAAAACTCCTCTCAGTAGAGAGAAGTGCTTGGTCATTACTATCCGAGACCCTTATATCCTTGATTGCCACTGATCAACATTTTGGAGCATACAGACCAGCTGTCAGGGCTCTGGCCCTAGAAACAGGACTCTGTTACCATACTGCTGGGCTAAGTCCTAAAAAATGATGCTCTCATCAAAACCTGGTTTTAGACCATTCTTTATTGTGACGATAGTCTCTGAATGCCTCCAAAAAAATACATGTTTCTCTGCAACACTGATGGCCCAGCTGATTAATGGGGAAAGTTGACCAATATTAACATGAGCTGGCCTAGAAGGATTTAGGATATCAGGAGTTAGAATCAGTGATGTTTTCGCTGCAATGGAAAAAAATGGAAAACAGAAATTTTCTTCTGAGGTCTCTGGGCATGAAATAGGAGATATAAGGGGATAACTCCTGACGCTGCTGGCAGAGAGGTCCCTCCTGGCTCTTCTTTTGGTCTTTGATAAGCTACTTCCATAAGAGGATAGATTTGTTAAACTACACCTCAAAACAAGCTGAGGAGTGAAGGCAGTTCATTAGATGTAAGTAACAAGTAAGAGGAACATTTCATGATAAGGCTGGAGGCTATTGACAAGCACCTGCTCACTGCATGTTCCAGCAGTTTAGGAATAAGAGCCCAAACAGGATGAGAAAAGACGAGAGAGACTTCCCAGAGAATGGAACAGCTGCACATGGACCTCCTGTAAGTGTCCTGTCTGGTCAGGGACACATCACTCTGCCCTCTGTCTCTGAAACTAGGACATTGTTATAGATGTCCTCCTGACACAGCTGATAATCTCATGGATTTGCCCATAATACCAGTGAATTATGGCTGGTTTTATCAAATTGTTGGGTCATTAAATGCCTCAGTCTATGGAGTCTGGTCTCCTCCCACTCCAAAACTAGGAAATCATTAACTCAAATAGCTCCCATTCAAACACAAATGTTTTAGAATAATAGGACTACTAAAGCCTAGGAAAATCTGTTCAACCCAGCCTGTCTGAAGGGAATAGGCTTGGAAAAGTGAAATTTCCGCAGAGGAGAAGTAGAAACCTCTCCTCACCCCCAGATTTCATGGCTCATAATTTAAAGCCACTGAGAGGCTCAGGATAGCCAGTTTCCCAGGTAAAAAGATATATTTCCGGGTGAAGCTGAAACTAGGGATAAGAAAGATGTATGTTACTACAGAAAAAGGTAACCCTGAAAGAAGAAGGGAGATTAAAAGATGGTGTTCAAAAAGACTGGCTCAAGCACGTTCAGAGAGTTCAGAACATGCATGCCCTAGAACAGTGGCAGACTTTACATGCCCAAAAGTATACCTTTTTTCCCCCAAAATTGGATGTTTAATAAATATTCCACTATTCTTGAATTTCAACATTGCTAGGTCATCCAAACAACAATGTTCTTTCACACTTCCAGGTCATCGGAGCAACTCTGTTCCACATTTCTCAGCACTTCAAGTACTTTCTTGCTCTGATTTAAGCAATTTATCCCATAAGGTACCAAGGCAGCAAAAATCACACCATGGTAGGATAAGTGCAAAATAAAACATCTGATTTGCTCAAATTCAAGATAAGCCCTTCTCTAGCTTTTCAGGAATGGAAATCTGATCCACCTTTTGGATACTGCACATCAAACTACCTTGTGTTCCCTGTCAGAAAAGCACTTGCAGGTAGACAGAAGGGACGCTGAGCTGTCAGCTGAGTGGCAGCTGCTCGTGCTAGTTGTCAGAATATTATCTTTCACTGAACATTAAATGTCAGCTTTTACTGAACTGAATAAAATACCAAAAATGGAAACAAAGGTGGTTTCCTAAGTCAGGTGCAAGAACACATGAGATCATCCTGATCTCTGACAATTACAAAGCACCTTTCATCTTTTTTTCTCATGTTTTCTTTGTCATGCAATATATTTGATATTTTGCAGGTGGTATATCTATATGGTCTGACACAAGGAGCAAGAAAGAAGGCATAGTCAGTTTGGCAAGAGACACAGAACAAATACCGTCCAGGAGTGGGCTTGGGGGGTGCCGTGGGTTACAGGATTTGGTATTTCAGAGAAATAGTTAACAGAGAAGACTCATATTCTGGTGCAGTCCTTTTCTGATTAAAATGACAGGAGAGTAGCCGAAGTGAAGTGAAGGTCTATTCCAATACACAATAACAAACTTGTACATTTGTAATGTAATACAGCAGGCACAGCCATTTGGGAAGAGGTCCCTTCTGAGCACTGGGGTTTTCCACCTGAGATGCCCAACTAAATCCTCTCAGTTTTATGTGCTGGACATCTACCACAGGTCTATCACTGGCAGCTTGTAATGGTAACATCTTTCAAAAAAATAATCTGGTATCTTATAATAGGTGCAAAGTATGTGAACACTTTCTCTGACTTCCTGTGATTGTCCCCGAGATGCTCATATCTCTGCCAGAGCTCCTTTCCTGCGCTGCAGCAGTGAATCAGATCCTGGGAGTGCCTCCTCTCCTTCGCAAGCTTCAAGAGACTCTGACATTGCAATCCACTGCACTGTCTCCTTTTTCCAGCAGCCAGGGTTGAGGAGAAGTGCAGCACAGAGTCATGGCAGGCAAATGTGGCACAAGAGAACTCCAGATACAAAAATCTGTCAAAAGCTGAAGCTGTTGAAGGGCACACCCACATTCATACTAGCACTTTATTTAGAAATGTGACAACTAGTCAAGAATGCACAGGGAAAAAAAAGAAGCTTAAGAAAAAAATTGGCAAAAAGTGTGCAACACAGTGAGAAGATTGTAAGACGTTGCATATGCCTCTGCACCTACCTTTTGCAGGACAATTCCTCTCAAAAGATAATACACTTGCTTTCAAAACAGATTAATTAAAAGTGGACTAGGAGGCTGAAGAACTCAAAACAAAACCTGCAGATGCAAAATCCAAAAGCTAAAACTTTAGGAATTGACTTTCAAATTGCAGACAAGCCTTTAGTAAACTTCCACAAACTGCTTGTAGCATGGTGTAGTAACAATGGGCAAGGCAGCTTGTAGGAATCTGTGCTGTGATGAGGCTATGCTACAAAGCATTTTAGCAAAGGTAAGATAGGAAAGAAAAAATTAAATGGGTGGAACATAACAAGCCTTTCAAACATTTAAAAAGATGGGGGAGAAGAAAGGAAGGGAGAGGATGCAGGGAACTAAAATATGATCAGTACTTTCGCTATCATTTCATGGCTGCTATAGATTACATATTTACCTTCTCCTTTGCTTTAAATCTGAATCTTCGGCACTGTTTTGATTTTTCCTGTGACATTAAGGAAGTTTTAATGAAATACTATCGGGTCACTTAACACAAATACACAAAAACTTCCATCTTTTTAAAAAAAAAAAACTTTACAAATGTTTTGTTTCAGTATGATTTAAGGCAGAGAAAAAAAGGGCATGTGCTTGTTTTAAACTTTTCAGGAGACCTCTACAACAGGTTGTGAAGGCGTGATCCCAAGCTTTCATTGCAAACCCTTGATTTGCAAAGTTAAGTATAGTATGCTGGCCTTTAGAGTTTCCTACTGTTTCCAGCATAGCAAAGCCTGATGTTTTCCTCTTAATTCCAGTACAGAGTGCATAAACAACACAGCTATTGTTATTAAACAGTTGAAAAAGGAAAGTGCATGAATAAAACCAAGACATAGTTTAGAATCTACCTACTATTGTCAGTCTTCACAGTCTCGTATATGAGATAAGACTTTTAACAACACTTTGTTGGTGCGGTGGCCCAAGAGAAAACTTGCTATTGGCATGACCACCTCTCCACCAAGTAGATCAGCCAAATGCAAATCCCAGATTACAAACATTTTGCAACTCAGAAAACTTCCTACTGCATAGTGCACATGCACTGTTCTTTTCTTGTGCAAGACAGTTTTGCACCGCACATCTCTACTCCTTTGTTTTTACAAACCACCACAAGTCCTTCTGACAACTAAGCTAGCAACGAATCAGAAAATCCATTCAGGAAACACACTGCTATTAATATTTACAAAGGCTCTGTCCAACAGGGTAAATCAACGTAACTCTATTGACTTAGAAAGAGCTACACTGATTGACTTTAATTCAGGCATGAGGTCACTAAGCATACACCATGAGTGAGTTTCTTCACTTTTGTTCTAGACAGCTAATGGCAGATAAAAGGTCTGGAGCAGCTCAGAAACCTGATAAATATGAAAGCTCCACATCAAACTAGATTTCCTCATAGATATAGCAGCAGCATCAGAGACCCCTTTGCAAACCCTGGTTTTGAAAGCCAAACACGTGATCACTTCAGAGATGTCCAAAGATGTAACTCCCAGGCGCTTGCTTGTAAGGCAGTCCAGACTGCGATGAGTATGGCACAGTAGCTACATTTGCCTATACTTAACAACAGATCACAGCACCAGGGTAACTCAGCGATGAAAGCAGCTTCTCAGCAGGACAAATCATCCCAGGTAACATGTAATATCTCAAAACTGTATCACTTCAGAACTGTCCCTGTAATTTGCATTTTGGACATACTCCAGTACACACAGCACAGAATCTCCGTCCATTTAATTTTACTTCTCTAAACTACTCAATTCAGCACATACCCATTAAAAGCACATTAAGTATCTCATAGTCATATTTTTTGCTAGCATCCCCTCTAATGTAAAGTAATTCACACAAGGGACTGCTGAAAACAGCTTTATGGCTCATTCGTTTAATCTTAGTTGCACTTAAAGCAAAGCAATGTACTTAAAACAAAATACTGCCCTGTATCAGAAGCTCACTGTCAAGCAAGCAACATCCATCAATCCTTTCCTTCACCAGGGAAAAACAGTTGCAGCAACTGAAAGGATCTTGCACATGCCAATAATGCAATTTCTCATATTTTAAACATGATTTTCCTAGTGCCCAAAACAGTACACAAGCAAGAAGCCTGACCAAAGCTTCCCTTCCAAAAGCAGATCTGGTATTCTTGCTCAGGTTTTTTTTTTTTTGACTAACAACTGGCCCCTAGAGTATCCCTTTTCCCAGGACCCAGTTGTGTCTGCAAGAGCCTTTACTGAACATAGAGCATGCAGGACCTCAAGCTTTCTACTGTGAGAAGCCCCAGGGCTCTTACCTCCTCCGGACTGGCTGCCCAGACTCATTCTCACTGCCACCTGATGGGTTTCGTCGCCGAGAGTAAGGAAACTTTGGTGATTTATTGCGGTCACTGGCAGAATTATATAGCCCACTAGGGTTAAAAAGGAAGAGCAAACAGTCAGCTTTAAAACTTCCAAGATAGTTAGGCCACCTACCTGAGATTCAGCCTACAAAAATGAGAAGGCTTACACACACTTAAATACATATTCAGCTATACATGTATGTGTGTGCGTGCACGCTATGTAAATAAATATGGTATTGCTTTCCAGCAATAAGTATTTTACACTGATCCTTGAAAATGTTGGAGAGACACATCTTAGCATTGCCAAGCCAACAGCTCTAAGCTTACAAAATGTAGGACCAAATATGTACATATTCTTTTAGCGTAATAAAATTTCTGTGCTTTAGTATGAGTTATCCAACCCAGAGCTAGGCATTCAAATGCACCTCTATTCTTTATGTTTTCCATGGATATTAGTACAAAACCAGTGTTTCTGTAGCAACATACATCTTCATCACAGAGCTAATGCTTGGGACTGTGAAACACTTTTAGCTCCATCTCTCTCCTGTTCGTGCACACAACCCTCTGCCAATGGTATGGAGGTGTTTCAAGCTTCAGGTTATGTACTTCAGCCTAGGTGGGACCCAATGGGTTGGGTTGTTACCAAATTAGATGTAGACGGATTATCCTGTGATACCTTCCTACCCAAGCATATGGACCTCTTCGAACAGTGTAACAGGGCCTGCGATGGAGTACATATCACTCTAAGGTGGTCCACTGATGTTCCACGACTTTTTGAAGGAAGGATGCTAAACTCAACTACACATCTTTATCTAACACTACTCAGCCCTTTTCAGAACAACTACATGGTAAACATGATAGTCTCACCAAATTCCAGATAAAGTATTTATTTCTGCTTTCCTAAACCCCTCTGGTCTTCAAATTGGATATATTCTTCTTCACCTGCTTCTGCAGACTGCTGATTACAGCACTGCTCTGCACAGTCAAAAAGCTGCCACAGTTCATCTCAATGACAATTATTATTAGAAGCTGTGAAAGCCTCTGTGCAGCATACAGTCTGCTTATGTGTCTAAAACTGCGTGGTCCTTTAGAATAGGTGGACTTGCAAAAACTCAATCCTACCATTCTTTGGCTCCTGAGGGATCAAACTGCCTGCTGTCCTGAGAGCAATTTTAACATGGAAGCCATAACGTGACAAGCTGACACCACTTCTTCTTTAAAAATCACAAACAAACATCTATCCTAGCAAGAGGATATTTGCACACTGCCTTCTCCTTACTCTGAAAACTCTTGATGTTTACAGAAGAAGCACACAGGGTAAATCATCATCGTTGTCCAAAAGACACATCAGGTATAGATTTGAATCATCACAAAAAAGCAGGATCAAACTGGATTACATTTAATGTGCTATTTAGTTCAGTGGATTGTTTCCAACAGTGGCCGTAAGCAACCACCTAGAGAAAGCAAAAAGTTGAATACATATCACAGTGCTCTCTCAGACTCGCAGTATTCCAAGTCCAAGGGACTTACTGAGCCAGCTGCTATAACTCTGTCTTCAGAAGCCCTTGGGGATTTCTCTTCCATGACTACCCAGCTTCTCCCAAGAATCCACTAACTTCCAGCATCACTTGTAAAGGAGGACCACAGGTCTCCTACTCATGGCAAGTCACTACTCACTGCCCTTCTCAATGTTTTTAAACCACCTCCAATAGCTTCATCTGAAGATCCCACGTTCCTACATTGGAAAAATACAATCCTGATCTCTTTCTCAGTTCTCTGTAGTACTCATGATTTTCTAGACCACACCCTCTGAAATTATCTCTTTTCCAGATGGAAGAAAGAGTCCTGTCTGGCCTATGCCATTGCTCCTTGCACAGATTTCCTGCACAGCCATTCACACTTTTGATTACCCTTACTGCCCCTCTCAAAGCCTCTTCCTTTTGCTCAGATAAGTCATCAGAACTGCACTCACAATTCATGGAGTAAATATGTGATCTACAAATTTATGTAGTGGCATAATGTTGTTCTCTTGCTTTCCTAATAATTGTTTTTCTGACTGCTAGATAATTGATGTTTTCATTAAGTTATCCATCATAACTCCACAGCACTTCATTTTACTCAGAAATCTAGGGTTATTTTGTTGCCTCCATGTCCCTCGCTTTACACTTACTGACTCAACATCATCCACCATCTAGTGACTCATCAGTCATAATTTAGTGGTCTTTCTGTCACTCTTCACAGACAACTTTCACTATCCTAAACAATTCTGCCCCATCACCAAACTTTATCATCCCTTTTCCACGTCTTTGACAAATATACTGAATAGCAGAGATCTATGGACAAATCTCTGTGGAAAGCCACTGGTGGCTCTGATCCACTGACCACTTCCTCTTACACCTACTTTCCTAATTTTTAACTCATTATTTATCCATGACAGGACCTATCTTCTTATATGCAATACAGATTTATTGTGACCCTGTTAATATATTTATAAATTATATCAATATCCTTCAACCTATTGCCATGGCATGATATTTGCCATTGTACAATACCTAAGACATCATGCCTTGCCTTACCTCTGTGGGCCATTTTCCTCCCACGGTGCGCTTGCTTTACTTCTTTGGGTTTCTGGACTGTTTTCATTTTTCATCTTTTTAAAGCTAAATAAAAGTACAGATATATATTTTTTGAAAACCTATAGTGTACAGATCACATATTCTCTCCCCCTGACTTCTTAAAAATTAATCTTAAAGGTATACAGTCATTACAGAGACCCACCTAGCATATAGCTATTTGCCTGCTATGTGAAAGAGGGTAAACAGCTGCTGTGTTGAAGAACCTCTCCTAGAAAGAGAGATTCGAAGGAAAAAAAAAAAAAAGAAGACCTGAAAATCAGGACTACAAGCTCATAATTATGGTGGCAATGAGTCAGAAAAAACATCAATCTTGTTTTAGAATAAACAAGAATAGATGCTTAGGCAAAAGTCTAACAATAGGGCAAATACACAATATGCTCTCCCAGGCTTCCACAATATGCAGTTAACAGATTATTGAACCAGAGGTTTTATCTGCTTTTTATTCTACATAGCTCTTGATGGGATTTTCTTCCACAGATTTACTTAAACACCTCTTGAACATTTTTGAATTATTGGCATAAATAGTGCCTGGTAGCAGTATGCTCCAGTATTTAACTGTGGCACAAACAATTACTTCATTTTATTTCAAAACTTCCACCTGATTCAAAACTTCCATCCTGTGTTCCTCACTAGTTCTGTGCTTATAGAAAGAAAAAAAGCCCTATGAATGATAGTTCCTTAATCACAAACTCCACCCCATAATTTTTTTTTAAAATACATTTTTAACAACTGTCTTCTCTCTTTTCCAAGTGAAGGAATCACAGACTATTTAATCTCTCCCAGTAATGGAGTCACCACGTACCTCTGATTATTCTTATCATATTTCTTTACCATTTTTCCAGGTCTACAGTACCCTCTTTAAGACGGGAGCAACAAAGGCAGGGGTGATAACTATTCAAAACATGACAGACCACAGGTTCATAGAATAGCATATTCTTCTCATTCCTTCCTCAGCAACTCCTTATGTTATCTTTTTGCCAGGCACTGAGCATAGATCTGACAACGTGAAAGAGCTGTCTTCACTGACTGCTGCAAGGTAAAGTACCAGGATAGTCAAGATAGTCGCCTGGCTTAAGAGATGTATCAGTGTTTGTAACCAGTCTCATCATACCTATGGGAGACTGGGAGAAAAACAGCACGATGCTCCAATTCTTCCTTTATCCCTACTGTTCTCACAGTGTCAGGTTTTACAGCTTCCAACCTATTAACGCTCCTAGACAGCCTGCTCACTGCCACTCCAAGTGCTGGAAGGTGACTTCCAGCTGAAGCATGCTTTTGCGCCCATCTTCTTGTCCATGGCTAGTCACGCTTTTCCTGCATCATCATCTCTACAGCTCGCTTTCTACATGAACAAGCAGTTCACCTGATACAGACATTATTATGTATTACTGACAGCAACCCACTACAAGCATTAATACAGCATAACTCTCCAAAGGGCAATTTAAGCAGCAAAAAAAAAGCTTTACAGATGCTTACAGAGGGGACGACATAAGCCAGAGCTCTTTGCCCAGAGCAGGAGGTGACAGACTCGGCTTTATGAAGGAATCATGGCTACTTAACTCACTAATCCACTTTTAACCTCAGCCTTTGATTACTACAGGTCACTGAGTTAATCATTTAATTCTCACATAGTGAACAAATGCAAATCTACAGTAAGTCA
>NW_009623182.1:39175-62008 GCF_000690535.1 Cariama cristata
AAATTACACTTTATCAGGTAAACCATTTTCTTAATACTGCACCCATTAAATACTGACTCATATGTGCATACAATCTATTCCCAGGCTTAAAAATATATGCTTACTACAGACTAAGCAAGTAACTCAGGTAAAAATGTTTCATTCCTGTATTGTAAAAAGCCCCTGGTTTTGCACAGCATGAACTACTGAACAATACTCAGATTGAAGCAGGGCTTAAAGAAATTTTTATAGTGTTCTCAAATCAGAGAGAGAGAGGGAGAGAGATTATCCTGGGAGGTGAGTTCACTGTATTAGATTCCTAGGTCATTTTTCATTTGGAGCAGACACACACTTTACAGTTAGAGAGCTAGAGCACAGCAGCTCTTCAGATACTAGTATTAGCTCCAGGAATGCAGTTGCAAAAGGGACCGAGATCATTCAAAGCATTTGAAAAGGTTAGGATCTGACTTCCTGTGAGATTACTGATGTTGCGGGTTTTTATGGTTTACCTTGAATTTTTACTACTTATGCAGAAGTGATCAACTAGGTAGCTCAACAGTGAATGAGATGTCAAAGTATGAAAACTCAGCTTGTAAGAGCTGCCGAAAGATCCTTTGCAAGCATGACTGACAATTAATGCCAGTATTACATAGGATGGAGTAAACTACCAAACTGTAAATGTTTCACAAAGTATGTGTGCCGCATGTCACGCATACTAAGCCTGGCATATGTGAAAGGTGTTTTACATGTGCAGACACAGACACAGAAAAAACCAAATCCATTTCTAAATAGAAAGCATGCAAGAAAAACAACTTCTTAGACATTTTTGCCAGTATTGACTTACACTGTTTAAAACCATGACTCAGTGAGAATCTGTCTGTGAATGGCTTTTAAACTGTTAAGGTAAGAAACTAAACTCAGAAACCTTGACGCTGTCATGTTGAGCGCCCCTTATTTTGGCTCCTGCTCTACAACCTGCCTATCCTTTTCTTTTTAACAGTTCATTGCTAAAAACTTAGACACAGCATTTGGAGCACAAGCTGTAGTGAAGGGCTCCTACTCCTCCCCAATGTGATCATCTCTGCACTATGGAATAAGGGTACCTCTTGCTTTGTACCTTCCTCTCTCCTAGAAAATCTCAGAACGACAGAATGGTTGAGGCTGGCAGGTCAACAGGTCTGGAGGTCAACTGGCCCAACCTCCTGCTCAAGCAGGGCCACCTTGACCTGGACCACACCCAGATGCCTGCTGAATTACCTCCAAGGATGGAGACTCCACCACCTCCCTGCGCAACCTGTGCCAGTGCTCGGTCACCCTCACAGTGAGAAAATGTTTCCTGATGTTCAGAGGGAACCTCCTGTGTTTCAGTCTGTGCCCATTGCCTCCGGTCCTGCCACTCGGCACCACTGAAAAGAGTCTGGCAACATCCTCTTTGCACCCTCCCTGCAGGTATTTATGTACCTTTGTATTGTTTTCTGCTCAATAGCCCAGCTACAGCATGACTGAGTGGCAAAATCATAGAGTTTCTTTTAACTCATGATCAGTATTATTTTCTAAGGGCTAGAATACTGGATTCAATTTCCCTCAAACTGAGGAAGCAATTAAACTCAGTTCTTCTTTTTTGGGGCACCTGTTCTAAATACTAGGTAGTAGGAAACACTATCCACCAAGCACTTGCAGTAAATCTTTTAGATCCTTCTTCAGAGGTCAGTCCAGATACCTAGTATGTGAAGCCCACAGCTTCAGCGGAGCGATAAGGCCATAGTTACTCAGCTCAAAAAAACCTGTCAGGGTTACTGGGCATGCAGAGACAGACCTTCAGGCAACTAAGCAAAAAAGTTAGGTGCTAAGTTTTTGACTCATTGTTTTGTTAAACACTCAAAAAAGAGATTCAGGCACCGAAGTTCCACTTAAAATTAAGGGTGGGGACATAAATCCCTTTCTGAATCTGAGCCTCACCTCTTTCTCTCAAATATGCCTAATAACCAGAGATGCACACTTCAGCACTGATAATTAAACACAGCAGACCACACAAGCCCAGAGGAGCCCTGGCAGTTCACTGCTCCTAAGGATCAGGCACAAACACTCCTGAGTTTTGTTCGGAATTTGACAGTGTGACAGGTAACAGACTGCAGGAATAACAGCACTGCTGGAAGAGAGGCCATACCCAGCTCTTCCCTGCCCACACACCCCAAGCAGAGCTTGTCCTGTGCAGATGCAGAAGACCCATGCCCTGAGAGCCCTGCCAGCCAGCCCACAGCTCCCAGGGGAGAGACACGTAGGACTTCACAGGACTATCCTGACCAGTGCCCCATGGGTCATTATCTGGGGTTTTTTTTGTATTTAAAAGGGAGACTGTTTGCCTTCCCGCTAACTCCTCTCGATTCCTGGGGTTCCAAACTCTGTGTCACCTGGAATCCTTGTTCCAGGTTCATCAGATTATCAGGGTTTGTTAAAATTAATTACTGGGCAACACTCTCTGACCTTTGTCAGCAGAAGATCAGATGGTCCTGAAGTTAAGGGCAGGATAAACTGTTGTTAATGATTACTAAATGTGTTCCTCTATCCAATGCAATACACACTCTCTTAAAAGCTGGAAGGGAACTTCTGGTTTACGTACCTTTTCACCGGGGAAGGTGCAATAATTTTGGTAGTTCCTTCATTTTCCCCATTTGTTGTAATCTGGCTCATGTTCTTAGATTCTGAAAAAAAACACACAGAACGGTCCTGTAGCATATAGGCTTGCACACCTATTCAGCATAATCACCTACTGAACACAGCTCAGCATCAGATATAAAATGGTACACAAGACATTTCATGCATGCTGTACTTGCTAAGGGTGTATAAAGATCACACCTTTTGTGTCTTATCCTTACTTCTAGTTATAACACATCACAAGAAAGTTTAACATCAGGGACATTCATTCCTCTTCCACATGAGACAGAGCAGTTTGAAGCTGTTGTTCTCAAAGGGATACTATGCCATTGCCACCAGAAGGGTATTCTGCTCAGTCACCAATAACAAAGGTGTGATGGGAATAAAGGCTATGAAAAAGCTTGGGAATCTCCAATGTAATAACTATGGCGTGTAAAACAATCATTAGGTTAGATGGTAAAGCAAGATGAGTATGTCTGTTCTAAGAAATCATTTCAAAATGATGTAGCAGCACAGTGCAACACAATGCTAATATATCCTAAGTTATGACCAGGAAAATAGTAACTGTAAATCAATGGATTAGAAAACTATTAATGTAAACAGAGAGACACAATAAAGAGTAATATTCTGACAGAGACAGCTAAGCATCAGTTTCAATGAAGTCAGAAACTTTTGGCCAATATTTGACAGTTATCTGCCCGGTTTCCAATTTTGTGCCCAATAATCTTTCCATTTTGATCCTGCACTTTTCACCCTGTTGGCACCTGAGCTATGAAAGGGAACCTGAAGAAACACGAGGAACATGCACTTTCCCTCTTTTTGAGTCCCCATATAACAGGTTTCTAGGAAACAGATTTGTGTATTCATAATTTAAGAGCACTGAGGGCCAAGAGAATCTGGATATTTCATACTGGGTTAACATCAAAGTGTCATGATAAGATTAAACTCTACAGATGTATACAGCTCAGTATCATGAACAAAAAAAGAACTGATCTGTTCAGCTTGGTATATAGTAATATATTAATCATCAAGACAGATTTGTTCCTACTGGTGCTATAATTTTAGTTTTCATGCTGTGCTATTAATATTAATCTGTAACTTTTCTCCAGTTCAGACATTCTATTTCCACCTAACTGGCAATTTCAGTAATTTCTTACAAAATTGTTACCACCTCCAGAAACAGATGTTAAGTAAAACAACAAAGCAACACCACAGATGATGTACATCAACTCTGGACAGGACTCTGAGCATGTTCATTGAAGATAATGAAACAGATTGACTGAAGCCTATAAGACTGTTAACAGCGAAATACTATGTCCTCTGGGCCCAAGCAACAGCATCATAGTGGTGTTAATATAGTGATACAAACCCAAAGCCTTTTTGTTTAGCTAAAACTAAAATGTAGTATCTCAGATTAAGCTGTGGCAAGATTTTTCGTTATAAGGCTTCTCCACAATCTCAGAGAAAGAATTTCTCCACAACCTCCCTCAACTTTCCATACCACCCCTTTGACACACAAAGTCTCTGGACTCTCCTCTACTTGAACACAAATACTTGAGATATCCTAAGGCATTTTGCCTCGCCATCAATTGCCTCTCCTACAAGTTGAATCTGCTAGTCTTCTGCAGATGCCTCATACGCTGCAGAGGATCTCAAGTGCTTTGCTCAAGCGACTCAGCCAAGCCCTTCACGTGTTTGATCTTACCACTTTTAATGATGTAGTTTACTCCTTTACCTACTTAGTTTTTCAGACTAATGCCTTGTAGGAGAGGGGAGCAGCCTGGGACCTGTCTTGTACAATATCTGCTCCTTCAAGGCATTTTTTGTGGTTTACGGTAGCATAAGCACTAGGAGGAATTTGGAATAATCTGAAGAAGGAAATGCAGCGTGGGTACAGATTCACAGACAGAAAGGAAAGGAAAGTTTTGGCATTCTGAACAAATCCTGTATTTTATGCAAGAGACAACCATCTCCACGCTCTCTGAAGTACTGCACAACTGCCCATGCAGTTATTTTCTGTTTTCAAGGATGAAGCAATAGCTACACTGCCACTACCACCTGCTTAGTAAAAAGAAAGAATTACTGAACTAAAAACCTCCTTGAATTAATGTGGATAAGAAAATGATCAGCAAAAGAACCACCGATCTTCATTAACGCTATAAAAGACCGCTACAAAAATTCCTCCTCTAACCCCTAAAAACAGAAGGATGCCTACAGTCAAAAATCACAAATAAATAGATATAAAGATGACAGCACATAAGAATGAGAAGCAGAAATTTCCCACCTTTAAGGAAGGTACTAGTAGTGAAACGAAAATGGTGTAGGTCAAAGTGCTAAACTACAAGGATATCTCAGGGTTTCTGATCATATTTTTTTGCATGCAGATACATTTAGCTTCCCTCTCCTAGGCCACCAAATACACAAGACAAAAATAACCCGCTATAACAACTTGGCCCACAGAAGTACTGAAATCAGCAAAGATACAACTTTTCAAACAAAAGAAATAATTTCAGTACTTCACGTACTACTGTGTAAGTGAGGTAGCTTCCAATTAAGCTCATAACGCAATGGAGCAGTAAGAACTCATGCTCCAAAACATGTCATAGCTATGAAAGAACTGCCAGAAGAAGAGCCACGGGTCCAGTGCTACAAAAGTGATAGCCACCTCCAGAACTGATCCTTTGTTACATTTGGCAATAGCCTTACCATTCTGCTGACACCCAGTCGTCTCCGGGTGTCAGGTGATGCGGGGTGATGGGATGCAGAGTCAGTCCACCCAAGTGCAGAAGGTCTGTGATGCCTCTGCAACTCCTTCAGTACCCTGCATGAAGGCTGGTGCTGCAGAGCCTACGTGGGCAACATCAGCTTTTGGAGCAGCCAGAACTAGTAAATCCTTAAAAAAGAAGCAGCTCCTTCTCACTGTTGAGTTCCCTGGTTACCACTCTACTATTTTAACATGTACTTAGTTGAGGGAAAACCAAAGAAAAGACAACATACCACAGACTACTACACATAGGCAGACTCTACCCAGTAACACAAAATAGGTTTCTACTGAGACAAGACCTCGTATTAGCTGTGTTTGATTCCACCGCTGCCCATGAGGACCTTTGCTTTACTTTTAAAAAGAAAACTCTTACTGTACAATTCTTTTGTACAAATAACTAGCTTAATTAGGAGCTTTCTGTCCTCACTTACAGAACCTGTAATTGTCTTTAAGTATGTTCCACCTCATGTATCTTTTACTAACTACAGTACTGTTCTACCAACATACACCTCTGTATGATACGAAATCCCTAATATAAAAGAACAGACTTCAGAAAAACTGTCCAAACACTAACCTCATTGCAATAACTTATCTATACGACTGTTTCTTGCATGCCAAGGTAATAGGCCTCTCAAAAATACCTTAGATAGTCAGAAATCTTGAACATCTTACTTGTAGCAGGTTTCCCTGGTTGTTTATCTTTTGCCAGATAAGTTATTGTTAGCATTCACTGCACTGAACTTTTCCAATAAGGTGAATGCATGCAGTTCGATTCCCTTTTACAACCATCTTGATGCTGATTTGTGCATTCAAATAGACTATTACATTTTTAAAAACTCAAATGTCCAAAACCTGAGGAGTCTGGCAAGCTAATTAGCTTGTCATGCCTGTTCCTTATCAACTAAAGCCACTTCACTAATGTTATCTGGAAGTAGTGTTTGTATTTAAATCTAGTAATGAGAGGAGAAGATAGCGTGATCAAAAGGAAAACAAGCAGTAAGAGCTCACGCTTCGCACTGTGTGTTACTAACAGCCTATAAATATGAATGGACTTCTGTATGTCTACACTAACATAGCCTACTCTGTGATAATCCTTATTTTCCAAACTAGTTTCCAAACCTGTAGCCTCAAGGGTTTGTGTATCTCACACCACATGCATGAAACGCAGAAGCAGTCACATCCATCCTTTTACAAATCCTGGGATTTAAAATAAACTTTAACATGTAAGGCTCAAAGTAAATAAATAAGTAAATAGATAAAATTACCCCAAGATTCATTCTCTAAAATTTAACTTTCAAACCCAATCTCACAATTTTCTAGGAAAAGATTAATGACTTTAAATGCGCCAGATCAACAGTTCTAGCTACCATGACTGAAGTTGGCAAAGCAGGGTAATGATAGGTATCTCTGGTAATATGTAAGTGTTAGTCAGGGTAGTGACTTTGACTGCCTCTGACTGCTCAGGGACTATTACAATACAGACAATACTGTAATTTTAATACCCCGTACCAATTCTACACCTGGCTTTTAAATCACAATGGTAGCACTCACTTTACACTAGTTTACGCAACTACCCAGCATCCAAGGCAGGGACAAATCAAGTCCTCAGCTACCAAACAACAAGAAACTCTAAGCAATGCGTTTTCCACTACTGAAAAAACTCAGACCACAGCAACAGGTCTGGTCACATCAATGTTTGTCCAGAGAGAACATTCTCAAGGCACTTTCCACATGCAGCATTCAGCCAAAAGAATGATGAGAGATCATGTTCCATGTTTGAGTTTATGATTTGCAATCAGAACAAAATGCAACTGTAATTCTCTCTCAGCTGAAATGAAATGGGAAGAATAAGCAATCGAAACAAGATATGCGTATCTCACATATAAGACTTTACAGGACAAAACAAAAAAACCCTTCTGCAACTGAATACCAACTTGCATGCCAACCCAAACATACACACACACAAAAATACACTAATATAAAAACACTGATTGCATAGCCATTGAAGTTTCCTGATTTTTCCACTAACCCTAGAACAACCGATACACAAAACATATTAAGTAGGTGACAAAAGGGAGGTTACTGCATTTTGAACCACTGTAATCTGGATTCTAGGAAAATAATCTGCCATGCTAAAGCCAAACTGTCTGCACTGTCTATCCTGTCAGGGGAATCAGACAATGGCAGTGACTGGTTTTTTAATACAAGAAAGCTAGTTCCTCTCTGTTTATAGTATCATTTCCTTCAATACCTCTCTTAAAGCACAAATATTTTTACTGAAAACATAAAAGTCAGTATTTTCTATCATTGTCTTGGTACCCACTCCAATTCTTAACCCAGAGCTCACCAAGTGGCTTCAGTCCTAATGACTTTAGCGTACTTTAATGGACCAACGAGACAAAGAAACATTATTAGTCCCTCAGCTCGCCAAAGATAGCTAACCTCTACCTTCAGGTGACAGAAAAATATAATCTAAAAAAGACAGACTATGTAACTGCTTATACCACCAGAATACACACAAAAAGAAGCAACAAGGGAAAACTTTTTAACGAGATGATAGATGTTAGAGGCTTTAGCACTTCACACAGACCTCTAAGATGGAGGCAATGCAGACTGCATATGCTACAGCCATGCATTTGTAGCTACTGGTTTATCTAATTGCCCCCAAAACCACTGCTGTGGCTGGTCTCATTACTGTCTTACTATCTGTAAGTTGTTACCGGGCTTTAGGAGAATAAATGGAACTCTGATTTTCATTCCGAAAAGCTAACTATATATATACACCAGTCAAAGAGACCAAAAAAAATCAACAAGCACAACACACACCCTTGCAGCAATATAGACTGACTTTCACTGCCTGCACTGGCAAATGTTATTTTCAACTAAGGGCTGAGGTTCAGCTGAGAAGTTTATCTCTGAATAGCCACACAATTTTCTGCACAACTGAACTGGGGACTAACAAGGTGGGAAATGCTGTTCATCTTGGAACTACCACCCTAACAACAGGACAGCCCAGCTGAACAAAAGTCTAAGTCACTAGGTTCAAGGGTGAACAGCTTCTTGTTCTCTTAGGCACCCATTGACAACTGCAGACACAACAAAAAGATACCATAATCACAAAGCAAAGCAATTCTTCTCTTCTTACACTTAACTAAATAAAATAAAATAGAATAAAATTAAAAAATCTGTTGTAAACTGCTTGTATTTTCCAAGGGCAATTCTTTTAATTACACTACACTTCAAGACCCACTGCAGTTAAAAGGCAGAACACACCAGCTTTGTTTCTGAGTCAACAGATGGCATTCAGAATAAACATGGGAGGTTTCCAGATGTATACACCTGCTCTCTTTTTAAAAATGGCAACTCTCAAAAGTTTATAATGCCATACTAACCCATGATAAAGAGAACTCTTGCTTACATTTTAAAGCCCAGACAAGTTTTTTTTTCTCAAACTGCTAACAT
The DNA here is from genome assembly GCF_000690535.1 of Cariama cristata. Classification (NCBI taxonomy): domain Eukaryota; kingdom Metazoa; phylum Chordata; class Aves; order Cariamiformes; family Cariamidae; genus Cariama; species Cariama cristata. Next base: position 48,036 of record NW_009623182.1, read on the forward strand.
ACATGCATACACACTTTACTTCATGCATGAGTTCGACTGAAATCTGCATGACTGCTGTCAGAGATGAAGCTAACCGTACACATGTAATCACATGCAGAACTGGAGCCTGACATTAGAAAAGCTTTTTGCCTCTATTACTAAATTTCAGGAAACATCCATTATTTGGGGCATGACTCCTGTGATCCACGCTTAATCTTATACACTTACTCTAACACCTGTAAAAACTTCCAGCTTCCCCTGGCATCTTCGGCATGCAGAATAGATTTCCAGCTCACACTTCTGAAGCATGTTAAAATTGCAGAGGGCATGGCACTAACTTCTGTTCCACTTAATATTAAAATAAAGGGATACTGCCCTTGAACTGGGAAGAGGATGTACAAGAGAGACACCTGGGGTCAAGCAGCTGGAACAACGGGGTACCAACCAAGACACATGGGTATAAAATTCTTTATCAAGAGACAGGACTCCTGAAAAAAACACGTTCTCACTGCCTGTTTTCAAACTTCCCTTTCATACTTTACATTAGACTTACAAACGTGGGGGTTTATGATGTTTGATCCATACCATCTCTTTTACTTTTTCCCACAAAGTTAGAGTGTTTAGATCCAGTTAAGATCAGGTGTAAATACTGACCTAAAGCAAAAGAAAGAATCCATTCTCAGAGATCCCTAAGGGCACTGCAGCAGTTCTGAGTCATCTCTTGAAAACAAAATGAACCAAAGACCAAAGAAGACATCTCTCCACAGGCCCAGCAGAGAAAGACTTACCTGTCTGTTGTGTTCTTTTGGGATACGTCTTGCTGCGACTTCTCTCAATGCACTGGTCAGGCCGTGGGAGCTGCACAGAAGGGTCCCTGGACATTTGCAAAGATGTCCTGCCACTTGAAAATGCAACAAAATCATGGGAAAACACTTGCAAAAATTATCAAAGAAGCAGAGGATCTTTAGACTGAAAAAAACGCATGGGGTTTGGGCAGCATGTTTTGTTAGCCATTCACTTCTCATCCCAGCCCTGGTTCTCCTGCTGAGTAGCACTACCTTGACTTTTGTTTTGAACCAGTCACTGGCAGAATCATCAACAGGTTGTGCCAACCTCTTCTATATTTCGCATTTTCAAGAGGAGCTAAGCAACTAAAACAAAATGCTGGTTTATTAGGAATAGGCCAAGATAGTGTGCCCTTTTGTAACCTCAAATATTCTAACATATTACTTTCTTAAGTCATTACTTCCTGAATTCTTTCTGTAAGTTTTCATCCCAGGAAAACACATATTTAACATTGTTCAGTTCCATTTGGTAAGAGGTTACTTCTCTGCATGTGGAAGGACAACCTAAAGGGCATGGAAAATCCTGTGCAAAGCAAAATGTAATAACGTACTCTCACAAGAACAGGTCCAAAGGATAATAAATTGAGTAGAAGTCCTGATTCCTGTTTACAGTAAAGTTCTTCTTCATTGCATAATTTAAATAAGTTATTAAGTTTAAATAAATTCTTTTATGCTCATTTTAATGTTCCTCTCCATGTGACAAAGCAGAACATAGTGTTCACAACAAAAATGTAAAACAGGCCTCACATTCCCGCCCAAAACTCTGTGTTTGCTTCTGGAAACTTACTACACAAGTAATTGCTACTATTAAGTCCCAGTTGATTAAACACCTGCAATTTGATGACTTAGCAGTAAACAAGTATCATTTACTTCTAGCAAGTGCCACTAGCAAGTGCCAACCAACTACACAGGCATTACATACAGAGATTTTCTGATTTATGCGAATAGACTCCGCTAAATACTGACTGTATTTTCACCAATAGCCCCACAGGGGTAGTCAGCACTGCAGAATTTTTATCTTCGTAAAAGAATTAAAAGACAAAAATCCCTGAATTCTAACATTATATCACAGTAATGCTGGGTTTTGATATTTGGTTTAATGTTTTTTTGGCTTCCAAGTTAGTGAGAAAACACTTCAGCTCAACTTTTAAGCTCAGCAACCATGCCAGTCTTGCAAATTTCAGAAGCAGTTTTAACAAAAGATTTGGGGATAAGACATTCCACTCACACTAACACTTCCATGTATTAATCAAAGCATCTGATCTTAAGACAAGGAAATTGCCTTCCTGAAAACTGTCTGCCACCTAATGAGAAGTACCTAGAAGATTTGCCACACATACACAGCCAAACGGTGGGATTATGGTTTCTACTTGAGCTAATGATCTATACACATACACAAGCCTGTCACTGCTTTTGGTACTACAAAGACCAAAGCAAAGAGGGAAGACAATCATAGCTGATGGATAAGAAAAGAGATTATTGAAGCAAACAAAAATGCTATTACTGCTGGTTTGAATTCCAAGAAAAGAGTTAACATGTTGATTAACAATTGATTATCACTATTTATCATTAACACTGTGTAATCACTGTGGTGTAACTAGATGTCCAAACCCACATATATCAGAGCATCCACTCAGGTCAGGGGGAGTCCTCAAGAATCACTGCACCAAAACAGGGAACACAGACTAGAACGGAAATATATACTATAATGTTTTCTAGACAAAACTAACATTATAAACATAGCTGTCAGTAATGACCATCATCCCAACATGGCAAGCCATAGCACAGATCATCCTTGAAACTTATTAAAAAAGGAACGCAAACTTAAATTCACCACCAGCAACATAGTTAACTGCTTCATTGTATTTTTTCAAAATTGATTGGAAGGTCCTAGCAAATAGAAAGCTTTCTCCTCCCCAGCATCAGTGCCCTAGGCCAATCTGCTGAAATGGTCCAAGAGAGGAAAGTCTCATCCACAGCAGTCTGGCAGGAATTCACTGAACTTCTGTTCATTTTCATAGATGGGTAATGCGGGTCAGGACCCAACTAGAAACCCAAAAGGCAGCAAAATCATTCCCCTATTATTTACAGTAAGGAGAAGGTGGATCACGCCAGATCATGTGATAATGCAAATAATCTGGATTATTATGAAATACGTTGGAGAAGAATGGGACAAAAACACCAGTGATTCTGTCTGGAGACAGTTCAGATTCAGTCACGTGAGCTCAGGTTCAGAACTGGCATAGTCATCTCTCCATAAGCAACACCTTCCTTACAAGCAAGATCTTGCATCCAAGGGTAACAGACAGTTGACTATGACTTCTGATTGACTGAGGACAAGTGTAATAAAGCTACTATTACACACTGCTATTAGTACCTACCACAGATACTAACTGCAATCCAGGAGCTGCTACAGAAAATGAGGCTTATGGTTTTCTTGTTTTTAGAAAAGTCTTCCTAAGAGGTAGTGACAAAGAACTGCCTAACTAATGATTGTTAGCCTTATTGATCATGATCCATGTACTTCTTGAGTGATGGTGGAAATACAGACAGACAAGCCAAAATTAAACGTAAACAAACCTGATATATTTGCCAGCCATGGAAAAAACCTCTAGAATTTGCCATTATAGTAAATAGGGTCTTTCTACCCAGCAGCTTCAAAATAACTACAAAAGATGAAAAACTATTTTTATCCCCACTTGACCAACAGGGAAAACAAAAATGGAAAAAGAAAGGGGCCTGGCTTTCAGATGTGGTTTTGATTTGCTGCTTTCCACCCTCCCTTTCAGGTTCACTGAATACACAACACTAAAGGAATTCTAAAAATCAGACTATAAATTATTTGGCTGAAAATAGCTCAGCCAATGTGACAGAATTTGATTTAAAACAGTGGTCGTCAATTGCCAAATCAAGTGCCTTACTCACTAGACAAAGACCCTGTCATTTCAACAGACTTAAGAATATAAAGTCTCGATAATACTCAGTAAAAACAATTGAGTTTCTGACATCTTACAATTTTAACTACATCCTATATTCTGCTAGTCCTTTGTGGCACAGCAGCTAGACGATCTTAAACCCACTCTCCCTGCTACATCTGCCCCTGTATCACAGTATTAACTGCCCTTTATGTCACACTGTCTGCTTGGTTAACTCAGGTTAAAACTGAGACTAAGTGTTCCCTATACACCCTTAGTCTGAAGTTTACTGCACCTTTCAAGTCTTGCAGCCTTGAATGCTTATCCAATTTTGCCAGCTATTCCAGTCAGAAAAGATACCCCCATCTCCCTCCAGATCTGCCCTCATTTTTATTCTTAAATCAACAGCACTGCACCAGCAGTACGGCTACAGGATTAGACACAACCATTCGGATCGACAGCCCTTCCCATAGCTCAACTGCAGCTGCAAAGAAGGGCATCGCAGTTACAGACTTTACACATTTCCTTGCACCAACCCTTTACTAACTGCCAGAAGAAAGGCAGCAGCCAACATGCCTCCTTGTTTTGGTATTCCCCAGTTGTCAGGAAAAAGCCTTTAGGACACCAACATCATTTCAGGACTTATAAGGAGATTTTGACTTAAAGGCTGCTCTCACTTTCACTACGGGCTACAGCAGGCCCAAGCCAACTCTAGGGATCTGGAGAATGAGAAGTAACTCGCATGTGTCCCAAAACTGCTAGACTCCCAAGGGAAGTCTGTTAAAATGGCCCTGATTCACGCTTTGTCAGCAGAACTGCTCTGAGTCATAGTCTGGGTGGGGTTTTTCTTTCATTGGAAGAAAAAAGGAGAAAATCAGGACTGAAAAAGGAATTAATTGAGTTTAAAGAATGAAATAAATTCACCTGTATCGATGTTTATAACCTATGGATCCAAATTTGCTGAATTTTCTTGACAGAGAGTTTGATTCATTCTCTGGCACTCTATGTAATTTGAAAAATAAAACAACAGAGTAAGTTACATAGATAGGTCTCAATTACAGTCCCCTTCCCAAGAAAAGAAAAGAGAAATACAAAGTTTAGGTTAAAATTCTTTTTTTTTCTGGTAGTTCCTTTTCGTCCCTACCTCCACGCAGACTCTTACGGGGTTGAGAGCTCCACAAAGCCATGTTTACGCTCACCTCTTTTGACTACACACCTCTTTATTTCAGGCTCTACTGTAAACTGCTGGCAACAGCAGCCTTTCACTTAATATTTCACAGAAGCAGGCAAAACCACCACGCCACAGTAATGAGACTGCAGAAGAGATTCTCAGCTTACGCATTTGCAGCACTGCTAAAGCCAGCCCCAAGCATCCCATTGACCAGTTCCTAGCTAGACACTCTTGTACATTTCTGTTAGTGGTTTTGCAATAGTAAAATAAAGTGTTTTGCGATGTGTAATACTGGAAACATGTTATACACTTCAGTAAGTAAGCAAAACATTATGGAAATTCAATGAGTCTTTCTATCAAAACCCAAGATTTCTGTGCATTGTAGGAAACCGTAATGTCTGAAATCTAAAGTCAAGTCAAAGCTGCTACAGAAAATTTGATGGTTAAATACATAAAAATGTACATGGCAGCTTAAATCCTGTCATATACATTTGCGGATACTTCTGTTAAAGCCTACTTTATGCAACTTGAGATGCTGTTTTGAAAATAATTCTAAGACAAAAGAAACCACAAAATTACCAAATTTAAAAATTATTGTTTCACATCATTGTACGAAAAGGGAAGGCATGAGCTTTTAAAAGCATTCTACAACCGAGAGCAAAAATGTGTTTCCAGGCAGCAAACCTGCGTTACACCACTCTGTTTCTTAATACCTCCTTTTGGTAATGAAACCACAGCTTCTGCATCACTCACCTGAAAAACGTATGATGTTCTACACAGCATTTCCAGAGATGTTTGCACGTGATCTTATCACGCGCTTCAAAAAAGAAAGAAGTTTCATTGCACTGAAAACAAAACAAAACAAATCAATATGGTTATGAGGGATTCTGCCAGTGAAGTGAATCTTCATTTACTGAACACAAGAACCAAACATCTCATATCCATACACATAAGAAAATATATCAGTACGAAGAAAAGCAGGCTCTATAATTCTGTATAATTCTTCATTTAAAACAAATTTTCTTTTGGGTTTCTCATTGCCTGAAAATACTTACTTAAAGAATCAATTCCTTAGATACAGAAAAACAGAAGAGAAAGACTATTGAAACACTTCTGTTCCTTCACTCTTGTTCGTAGATATCAGCTTTTTTCCTAACTAAAAAGCCCAAGGTTTTCTCCAAATAGTACATTTCTGATGTCTTCTCAAACTGCACCTCAGATGTCAAGCAAAAATATACCCCTAAAGGTCTGTTTAACAGTATACAAAAAGGCAAGAATAAGTGAAAGAAACTCATGATTTGTGATAAACTAATATGAAGCAACAACACAGACAGAAAATGCACAAAACATACATGTAGAGAAGAACCAAGGTAAAACTGGAAATAAAAGAGATAAGAGGAAGGAAAGATTTATAAAAAAAAAATTAGCTAACTTCAGAATATTTCAAAATACTAGGAAAAAGGTCAAAGGTAAAAGCCACAAAACCCACCTTAAAATCTCTTAAGGAAGACAACAAAAGAGAATACACAAAGCTTAAAACCTGATCACTGGAAACTGGCAGTCAGTACAGGAGACATGAGAAAAAGGTCAGGAAGAGATGACAGAGAAGTCAAACATATACAAACTATAAAATACATCCAACAGACAAGAAGAAGCAACTGACACATCTCACTGCTTTGCTTCCAATAAGCTAGACATTCAAATACGTTCACATAAAATACATTTCCATTTATCCGTCACTCAGTAAACTTAAGTGCTCAGTTTTGTTTCTGTGATTTGCATGAAGAATGAGTATTCCCACTGACTTCAGTGTGAATCCTCAGCAAGGTATGATACCATCTGTAACAAAGCTGAGTCCTAAAACTATTTCTCCAATATGTGAATTACAAAGGGGGTCTGATTCACACCACTTTCAGCTGCTGATTTTAGGAAATGGATGCCCATGTGTTAGTTATACTTCGGCAGCGCCATGCGTATGTAGGTAAAGAGTTCGGCAAGTTTCGCACACTCTTCATTTAATGAGGTATGGTGACCTGCAAGCACCTTGCAAACTGTGAACTAATTCAGTATGTTCACTAGAATTCAAAATTTTATCTGTAACAAAATTCTATTTGTTCTCTATTAACGGCTGTCAGGCAGCCTTACAAAATCACACATTACCTGCTCAAGCAGCTCTTCCTCCACCTTGAAACAAATGTAAAAATGATAGAATTTTGCACCTATGGTTAGAATAACTGAGATTTCACCACCACCACCACCCCCAAAAAAAAATAAAAAAATAATTGGAGACATATACATAGACTTATTTTCTCCCATGGATTATTTTAGTTAGTTTAATGGCTGGCTGGAACAGTCCCATGGAATATCCAAGGAATGAAAATCATCCTCCAGTCTTCTCTCAAAAGCACGTTTTCCTCTCTAGGGCATCACAGCAAGAAAGAGGAGTACAATAACACATACAGCCACTGAGAATGCTGAAAAGCAGGATTTATCTGAGATTACTATGCATAGCATAAAATGATTATATAGTAGATCAGTCCCATAAATATATTCCTACAGTTCCTTAAAATACAATTTCAGGTTTGATAGGGATCTTCATCTCTCTGCAGGATTCACAAGGGGTTTAACTTGGAGCAAAAATATATTTAATTTATAAAAAGTAAAAGCAGAAACTTAAAAACTGAAGCTCTTCTAAACCAGAAAAAAAATCTAGGTAACCGGGGAAAAAAGAAAAAAAAAAGCTTCCTGGAGAATCTTTAAGATCGTCAAGGAGAAAAATCTATTTACACTAGAATTTTCATATTACTCTTGCTCCTCTGGCATACAGAAACAAGTCTATCCACTGAAAGATCATACTACATTTTCACATTTTTAAAGTTTTAAAGAAGACATGTCAAGGGGTAATTTTCATTTGCTTATTTTATACATAACAGAAATGTAGTTTCAGATTTTATGATTTAATTTACATTACAATTTCTAGATCAGACTGTCATCTGATGTGATTTCATATAAACTCACACAACCATAGTCACAAGTGCACTTCCATAGAATAGTATCAGATCAGGCCTGTGGTATTGCAAACTTTATGCAATACGATGAGTCAATCTAACTTCTGTTAGGAAAGAACTCACTGACTCACTTTTAATATGCAGGATCTTGCTCTTTCTTTGTCCACTCCTACATAGTACTTTTAGGCAAAGAATCCTCTGCTGCACTTAAATTTATTTAATCACATAATCTTGGAGGAGAAAGTTTGTGGGTTGGGGGAAGGGAAGGGTGGAGAGAAGCCAGGAGTGTTTAGGGGTTTTTTTAAGAACTTTTTTTTAATATAAGGTATTTCTGCTGTATCTTATTATTAGCCCAGTTCAAATGCCACTGGAATTCAGTGAAAGATTCCTAACAGGGAAAAGATTCTACTTGTCCATTTTTTCTTCTTTTTTAAGTTAAAGTTTTAGAATTTTCCCATATACAGAACAAATGGCACACGAAAATCAGTAAGCGACTAAAAGAGGGACAGTACTGCTACATTGTCATATGATTGAAAGATCTGACCAGCAAACATTACTGATTCCACCATTTGAAGGTATTATTTTCTAAGGTGGAAGAAAGCTCAGCTAGTAAGAAAAAAATTTTGATGATTAACTACATGCTGAAACATCTATACTTGGTACGCAGCCATCAAAGGCACTCAAGGAAAAACAGCATAGCCCTATAGATCAAAATTATCAACAAGTTACGGAATTCAGATCTGGAAAATGAAACAAATGCCTAAAAATCAGAGGATGGACCAACAAGCTTTCTGACAACACACAGAGGTTTGTTTATTTATTTGAATTTGAAGGAAAAGTACACGTGTAAAAACTATTGCCTCAGAATGGATGCTTGTAGTAAGTCAAATAGCACACTTAATTTTATCAAAGAGAGAGAAAGCAAGCCTAAAACATTAATCTCTAAGGTCTTTCACCAACACAGAGAAGACAATTCATAACTCTTTTACCATTTTTCACCTTTTCTGCAAAGGATTCAGTAACTTACTGCAATTAAGTCCAGTGTGACACTGCATACAGCATATCTAGGTTTAGGACTTAGTCCATTTACTTTTTAAGACCTTTTCAGGCTTGCAAGCGTACAGTGATTACCCTCACAATTTATAAAAGCATATATAAAAATTAAGCAGTACTGAAGGCAGTAATATCTTCCAGGTTTAATCTTTCTCCTCTAAGGGAATAAACTGATTTGTATAGGTAAAGCAAGGATGACCTTACCTGTTGACACCATGAACTTTTGTTTCCAATAAAAGACAACATTTTTAGCATCTTGAGTAATTGTAATTTCTTACAGGTAGTGACAGTCAGCTGGGTTTTTGTCTTATTAATCTCATATATCTGAACCAAAAGAAATAAAGACCTATTGTACTTTTAACTAATGATTTATAGGAAATGACATTTCCAAACTCATTCAGTGTTGTTTAGTACCTCACAAGCTACTCCCTGCTACTCATCCTGTTGCTTTCAGAATGCCCAGTGTAGTAAAGGTGAGGCATCATAAACTATGAAGGTTCACTGCTTCCAGAGCAGTCCTGGTCATTCGCATGCTGTCACGATCTCCCCTCTTCTTGAACCAGCTTTGCCAATTGTCTGTTCTTTCAGGAAGCCAGTTGTGCTCATCAAACAAGCAGAATTATTTTTGATCACATCTGTGACTTACGTCGGGACAGGGGGGAGCAGAACAACATGGCCAGAGGCTGCAAAAGGATGGGCATAACCCTTGCAGCTGTATCTACTTGTTGAGTTGTTAACTACCTTCTAATCCTGAAAAAAGGCAAGACACTAAAAAACTCTGAGGAAAAATATAAAATATTCTTCTCCTTTTAAATGCTTTAAAAGCTTGCCCTGAAGTCTCCAAAACATGCTAAAGCTCATACTGCCATAGCCTCACCACCATTTTTACCCCTGAGAGAAGAGATAGGCTAGCACAGGGGATGCAGACAGCTTGACTATACTACAAGCTTATAAATAGACGGGCACTCAGACATGTAGCCACAGCCCTTATCTCTTTTGTGCTGCCTCTCAAATCAGCCAGAAGACTCATCTGGCAGGGCCTTTGAGATGTCCGTTAAACAGTTGGTAACCGGTACAGCACTCTACCATAACCTGCTCCCACTAAGAGCATATTACTCTACACTAAAAGCATATTACTAATGCCTTCAAAGGAGACAAGTCAGAGGGATCATTGCTCTACCCAACCACAACATGCCTCTGGAACTGCTAGAGCTGACATACCAGTTCAGGAGTGCCCACACTGCCCTTTGGACACCGCTCCCAGCTTGCTCTGCCACGCCAGCGTGACTACACAGCTTTCAAGCTCAGAGCTGCCTTGTGCCCAGGGGTAGCTCAAGTCCACCTGGAAGGGAAGTCACACACATAAAATGACAGTTCTTCCCTCTGCGGGCCAGAAGATCCCTTGTTGGTGAAGTTCGTGGACTACTTCAGAGATAAGAGGGCCACTGTCAGCAGATTTACAGCGTTCCATGGAGCACTGCACCCGTCCACAGATCAAAAATGTTTTGAAAACCTATGATTCAGAGCAGGCTTTAGCTGCTATAATTTATGACAAGACATACATTGGTTCCCACCAATCCAGGCTCAGAAAATGAAGACAAAGAAAAACCCAAACCTAAAACCACAGTAGGAACCCTGCCAGCACACACACCACTCTTCCTAGTCCCACTGGATACTGACATAGCACAAGGAGGGATCTTCCCCCATTACAGAGCACTCTGCATGTACATGTAATACACGTGCATGTACATGTAACAGAAATATTAACACTCGCTCTGAAGCTACTGCTTCCCAACATCATTCTTTGCCAGGTTAGGCACATATCTGGATACTATCAGTTGTTAACTCCAATAGGAAATATTCTGTCTTTACATATTTACATCATGCATACCAATCATAGCTTATGTAACAGACAACGCATTATTACTGGTTACACAAGGTCAATCTTTAAGAACACTGTACAAGTCAGAAATTAAAACTAATAGTGCTGTGCCGGTTTCCATAAGCATGTCAAGATTGAAACCAACATATCTCAGCCTCGTATTATACCAATCAAAAAAAAAGACTAAAAAAGAACTTACAAAAAAAAGCTGACAGTAACACCTTAGTGGCAATGAATTTAAGTTTATGCAGGAATTTTAATCCTAGTTCTCCTTCAAAAATGTTCATTAATGAAGATTTTGGCTATCAAGTCTTGCACCAATCTTAACAATCCTTCTAAGATGTCTCAGAAAGCGGATAAGAAAAGCCAAGAAAACCCCCAACCAACCAAAACAAGCCAAAACCTTTCTATGTGAAGTATTAACACAGCTGTGCTTGCTCACCTCCACCCTCCGCTACTGCTCTGGCTTAAGTGGGTGGAAATGCAAATGATACAAAAGTCATTTATAATTCTTAAACCATAATAAAGATTAAAATGCTGGTTTTGTCTGGAATTGAAATCTAAGCTAAATTGGACTTTAGAATGGTAGGAACATCTCTTCAAACCCTGTTGAATCTTCCCAAGAAACTGAGAGGGGAATAAATCAAATGAAATTTCTTGCCTAGAACTTGTAACTCAAGACGGAATATAGCCTGTGACAGGGCAAGAAGGGGTAGAGCTGAATCACCTTATTAATGTAATTACTTTTCAGACTTCTGACACTTATAAAAAGCAGATTAAAAAAATGAAGCGTATTTCCAGGGTTTTCTGAGACTATTTAAAAGAACACAAAAATCTTGTATTTAGACAAGTTTGAGCCATGAGAATGGGGAGAATTATGTGCTTTGGAATTGCCCTGAATTTCTTCTAGCATGCATCACTGGTTGGTATTGCTCCTGAAAATAATCTTCTCCAGCTTCACCTTATGAATTCAGCTGAGCTGAGCCTCTTCATATGACTGAGCAAGACTGCAGAGGAAGGCATATCTTGAAAATGTGTAAATCATTTTTAACTGCACAGTTTGGGGCTTTGTTCTGACTTGAACGAACCCAAATTTCAAAATCCCTGAAAACAAAAATTTCAGACTTCTAAAAGACCCTTCTCTTACAACAAAAGATAACAAAAGCAAATGTTTTGCACATTCAACACTTTCTGGTTTGGTGAAATAGAAACATGAAAAGTAACAAGTACAGAAGCTTTGCATAAACTCTGCGAAGGAGTGAAATCATTTACTTGCATGTTCAGACACAGTGCAAGCAAAGTAAAAGGCACTGTTACGGAAAACAGTATGGGGTTGTGGGGAACAGCACATAAGTACTTGGTACCTACAGGCAAAAAAGCTCCACATCTCTCACTCCTGCATATTATCACATTTACATTCCCAGCCTACACAATCTATCAAAGCATGTTTTTCTCCATTTTGTTTCCTCTCCTTAGTTGAGAGAGAAATCTAGGAAGCAAGCCATGTTCCTCTCACGGGGAAAGCACAGGAGGTGTGGTGAGCACCCCTTCGATTACCCACTTCCACATAGTGCATCCATTGTGATCAGGCTATCTTTTGCTGCACCAGGGCGGGGGGGGCTTTGGCAACCACCGGTATTGCTGGATTGTTTCCAGCAAGGTTGCTCAACAGACATCTATGCTACCAGGAGTTGTGCACAGGCATCAGATGGATCTCTTGGTTTTCTTAAAGTAAACTGCACGAAAATACACTGTTCTCGTCTTCAAATTTTTTTTGTGATTGTTTGTCGTGTTCAGGGAATCCTTCTGTGCAGTCCTAGCAGGGGAAGGGTTCCTAATTTCATGCTGATACTTAAGAGGTTTCACAGAAGGCCTGACATGTTTCTAGCTCAGAATTCACAGCATGGGTCCACTCGGGAGACAATGAAATATTGATTCAATGATTAACACCACTGAACAAGAGTTTCTGTCTGCTGGTCCAGGTCATTAGTCTCACATGTCAGGATACATCACAGATGGCCAAATATTAAGGACAGTTTTTGTTTATGAAGAGGCAATAGCAATAGCCTTAGGGAGAAAACACAGAATACAAGCAAAGTAGTGAAAGAGAAAACCAAAATACCGATGGTCATGCCTGCACACAATAGCAACAGGTACACAGGAAAAACATAAATACACAAGAAATGTTCTCATGGAAGACATATGAAGAAGTATAAGAGATTATACTACAAAACAGGAAAGGTGAAGCACCTTTATTACAAGACAGTAAGCATAAATAGCTTCTGCTCAGTAAATCATCAAGTTTACGAAAAATGAAAAAATGTAAACAACAAATGCAGCAGCCATAAATACGGCTGACACCAGTACCTCACAGAGTATTTTTTAGGTCACCTAAGGACATAGACCTGTACATTTAGACTGCCATGTCTGCCATCTATCAAGGAGATCAGGATGTCCACTTCCACCCCTTTAGCAGGAAGTACACATTTAAGTTCTTTTGGTAGGTTCGAAAAAATCTCAGACGAATTTATACTGAAAGGGAGAACAAAGAAGTGACCACAAGTAAAGCCCATGCAGGGGAAGAGTAACACTTCATCAGTACTAAAAGCACCAACAGATTCCTCTTGATGAGCAGGCGTACCCGTGAAAGGTGCCCGTCCGTGTCAATAAAGGTAGCTAGTGTGTGAAAACATGAACCAAAATCCAGCCTGCACAGAGTTTTCACTACAATATGGAAAACATGATTCACCCAAAGCACTCAGTATACTCAGAAATAATCTGCTCTTCTTATTACACGATGTTACCTCCTTCGGTATATGCCATAAAGCTCTACCTAAGACATGGGAAAGTCTCCATTCTTTCTTCTCTTCTTGAATCTTTTCTTGCATTCTCTCCAACTAACTGGAAACACTTAATGCATTCCAGATTTGGTATCCCACATCTAAAACCAGGGAAGTATTAATTCCCTGGGCCATAAAGCAATATCCCAGGAGGCAAGATGAAGTAAAAATGGCACGTTTACTCTCCTATCACATACTGGAAACTTTTGTCCCATATGGAAGGATGAAAAAGATTCTAGCCCATGAGTTGATGGGGCTGATTGAGAGGGCTTTAAACTAG
>NW_009623183.1:0-244 GCF_000690535.1 Cariama cristata
TCATTTTCCTGATACCGGCGCCATCTGCTAGCAATCGGTGCCGCACGTCACCAGCTTTTTAGTTACAAGATGCTGCCGAGGTCTTGGCAAGACCTTGGCTCGCTCCTCACCCAGGAGCCCTGGGTCTCCTTGCAGCGTCCCGTGGGGTCCCCAGGGGACAGCCCAGGGTCCCACCCTCTCCATGAAGCCCCCCCAAGAAACAGGCACCGGCGAGGCGGGCGTGAAGCAGGAGAGATGCCACCGG
>NW_009623183.1:290-1257 GCF_000690535.1 Cariama cristata
CGTGTTCTTCGTCCCAGGGCAAGATCAAGCAAAACCCAGGTCCGGCGCCAAGGGGAGCAGACCCCCCCTTCCCACATCGGGATTTAGGGTGATTAACGCCGGCGATCCCACGTGTCGGTGCCGAGAAGGTTGGTCGGTGCCCCCACGCGCGTAGCATCTCCCCTTTTCGCCTCCAGTAATCCTCAGCCTTTCGAGCAAATTATTAAAATTCACTTATATTTAATCTGCCTGCTGGAATTAATTGAATTTTTACGCTTGGCAAATGTCAGTGGGTGCACGCTGCCTCCCAACAGGGACCCGGCTGCAGGTGCAGCGGGGGCAGCCCCCGGGCTTTTACCCCTCTCTGGGGACAAAACCCACCCTGGGGTGTGGGACAGGGTGCCCACGGCACCCACAGCCCCTACCAGCAACGGGTGGTGGGATGCACAGGTACCAGCACCCTCCCAGCTCTGCGGGGGATGCTCGGTGGCACCGGGCGCGCGTCCCCCAAACCCGCCTCCCTCCACGGGGCGTGCATTAAACGCTCCCCAAATCCCACGGGATTCCCACAGTGCCTCCATGGCTTCAGAGGGGAGATAGGGAGACCCTGGCTTCCCACCCCACAGCCTTGCCGGAGAATGCCAGCACCCTGCCTGGCGCTGGGGTTCTCTGCCGGGCAATGAGAGCCTTCCTCCCCTCCCCGTCATCCTCCTCGAAAATTGCCAAAGCGTCTAATTTGCCTGCCGGGAAGGCCGAGGGAAAAGAGCCTCTATTTTGCCGTAATAAGGCCTCCAGACAAAGGCGGGATGAGCGATTCAGCGGTGGGAAGGGGGAAGGGTCCAGCCCCATGCCGGAGCGGTGCCAGGGGCTTGCGGACAAGGAGAGGTTCCCTCCTGCTTGGCGAAGCCGGCACTGGGACACGCGCAGCATCCCGGGATGAGCCCAGCCCACGCGCCCATGGGGTCCTGAGCTCCTGGATGGGTGCGTG
>NW_009623184.1:0-2181 GCF_000690535.1 Cariama cristata
GAAGGGCTCGTTATCGTGAGGGGGCCCGGGCGGCGGGGAGAGGGCCGGTGGCCGGCCCCGAGTCAGCGTGCGCGTCTGAGGGCGTCGAGGGGAGGGAGGGGAAGGGAAGCGTGCACGGCTTCTGACAGAGCACCAGTTGGGAGTAACCGTCCTTGGAGGTGCACGCGCATCTCAAGGGGGAATATTAATTCTGGAGGATGAGGAGAGCTGAGAAGGATGGCCTCTCCCCGCTGGAAGTGGAGAGGCCAATGTGTTTGCACATGGGTAGGCCCAAGGCCCCCCGTGGGGAGCCATGCGAGTGGGGCCCTTGGCCCTGGGCAGCCAGGCCGGGCTCCCGGTGGAGGGGGGTCAGGGCTGTGGGAGCTGCTGTCTCAGCTGCCAGGAGGGGAAGGGCAGTGCCTTAAAACTGCAGGGGTTGTGTGGCCTCTTGCACCATTTCCATCCTTATGAACTGCAGCTTCTTAAAGCGAAGAGACCTTTTAAGAATATGTGAGATCAGTACCTCACTCTGCTCCTTGCAATTATCAAAGCACGGGAAATGACAGAATCAGTGAGGGTTGGTAGGACATCTGGAGATCAAGCAGGGTCAGCTAAAGCATGTTGCTCAGGACGTGAGTTGGGTTTTCAGTATCTCCAAGGATGGAGACCACAACTTCTCTGGGCAGCCTGTCCTGGTGTTTGACCACCCTCACTGCAAAAAAACATTTTTCTCATGTTTAATGGGAGTTCCTGTTACTTCAGTTTGTGCCCGTCGCCTCTTGTCCTGTCACTGAACACCACTGAGAATAATCTCACTCCACCTTCTTTACTCCCACCGTCAGTTATTTATATCCATTGGTTAGAGCACCCTGAGCCTTCTGTAGGCTAAGCAATCACAGCTCCCTTAGTGTCTTCTGGTATGTCACGTGCTCCAGTCCCTTCACCATCTTTGTGCCTTTTAATCATCTTCATGGCAATCAAGTGCTGTAATGAATGACATGACTTAATTTTTCAATCCAGTACTAGGAAACAAGTCTCACATACCCATCCAATGAAGCCACTGGCCTGCTGCAATACCCACGCTCAAGTGTTATAGTGGATCCTTGCTAGTGATCTGGCACTCACTTGTTAGCATCAGCCTCTCTATGTGGTTCATATCCATTTGTCTTCATGCATTCGAATGCAGGTCGTGTGCAAGTAAAGGCATCTGTGAAACCAGTTTTTCATCTATTTCTTTCCAGGCAGGACTGTGATCTTGGACAGTGCTGTCTCTCTCCACCACTGGTCATAAAAGGTATCAGTACTGTCATCTTCATCTCAAAAATACAGAACTGACGCTTATGCATCGTCACGATTATGATCAGAAAAGTGAATAAACACAATGGCAAGTCAGGAACCTCCCATCTCCTGCTAATTCCACTGCTGTTAAAAAGGCAGAATGACTCAGGCTTTTGTTCATTTTTCTTAGCCTTAAAAAAAAAAATTAGCATTCAGATTCCCTCTAAAAGAAAGAAGCCTCATGTAGCCAATACCCCACTTCCACATCTCATGTCCTTTGTCCCTTAAGGAAAGATTTTAGAGCTTCTATACCAAATACAGAAGAAGCCAAACAAAACCAAACCACAGTTAGACTAATGAAACAGAATTGTACCATTTTCTCAAGATTCTTAATTTAATTTCTAACACTTATTACTAGTGAAAATGCAGAATTAATGACTGATCAGTAATTACAGACTCACAGACTGGTGGGGGTTGGCAGGGACCTCTGCAGATCACCCAGTCCAACCCCCCTGCCAAAGCACGGTCACCTACAGCAAGTTGCTCAGGATGGCGTCCAGGCGAGTTCTGATTATCTCCAGAGCAGGAGACTCCACAGCCTCTCTAGGCAGCCCATTCCTGTGCTCTGCCACCCTCAAAGCATGGAATTTTTTCCTCATATTCAGATGGAACTTTCCGAGTTTTGCCCGTTGTCCCTTAACCTGTCACTGAGCACCACTGAAAAGAGTCTGGCCCCATCCTCTTGACACCCACCCCTAAGGTGTTCATAAGTATTGATGAGATCTGAGGGTACACACTGTCCCTTCATCCAGGTTGTTGATGAATAGGTCAAACAAGACCAGACCCAGAACTGACCCCTGGGGAACACCACTAAACACAGGCCTCCAACTAGAGCCTGCACTGCTGATCACAACCCTCTGAGCT
>NW_009623185.1:0-203 GCF_000690535.1 Cariama cristata
GTCTAAAACTATATCCTAAGCAACGAAGCGCCTTCTTCTGTGGGAGCCAAGTCATGTAAAAACTTCTTTTTGAGAATAAAACTGATGAACTTCTACCACAGTTTGAGGTCTGAACAAATACATGGAGCCTTCAATGGAACTAGATTACTTTTGCACGGCCACGTTACAAGGAAAGATCTCTTCTTTAGTGATACCGAAACTAT
>NW_009623185.1:361-916 GCF_000690535.1 Cariama cristata
TAGAAATCTGGCATCTTCGAGGCGGGGAGCGGGGCGGGGGAGGGGGGGGAACAGGAAAAAAACCCAAATAGCATTCACCGATGACTAGATCTCTTTAAAAAATCTGTTAGAAAACTACAGCTGTAAAAGTAGGAAAGGATTTGCATAACCTACTGCTCTGTAGGTCTCCGCGCACCCAAAGGATTAGCCAAGCATTCATTACCATGAATATCTTGAATTACGTTACCGATTTATACGACAGAGTATAAAATACTGCACAAGAAGACTGGCTTTTTCCCTGCGAAATGAATCGACTTAACCACTGCTTGAAAGAGATCTACATACTAAGGGCTTTTTTACTCACCTCTCTTTACAGTCCCGTGAAAGTCAGTCACAGCAATTCGGTTGCTCTTAGGACTAGCTTTAATCTTGGAGGAGATCCTCTAGGAAAAAAAAAACGGGTCTGCTCTCCGGCTTCTGGCGGGTTTTAAGCAGGGTGCAACTCTGGCTAAAAGTAGGAGAGGGACTTTCCTCCATATTCCCCCCATATTTATAAATACAGCCCTGCTCTGCAGG
>NW_009623185.1:940-1604 GCF_000690535.1 Cariama cristata
ACTGGCGTTTGTCAGCCCTCCACACTATCTTTCTTTATATGTGAGGGCTGATTTCCCGCAGACATCATTGTTATGATGGCTCATTTAATCAAACTGTTTAATTGCTCCGGTAATCACTATCATCATCACAGGTACTCAATCATTCATCATTTCGGAGGGGTTTATTGACCTCTGGAGCTCATTCCCTACGCCTATTAAAATCAGGCCAAGTAACTATAACTACCCCTTGAGTCATTTTCTTAAAGTTTAAAAAAAAAAAAAAAAATCTTAAGATCATCGTCATCATCACGAAAAGCAAAACAAACCAAACCAAAGCCTAACTGCACAAATTACATTTTTTTCTGCCGTGTATTTTAAAAAGCCGAGGCCACATTCACAACGGGGTACATAATCATTGATAAATCCCACTATTAACGGGATAGTCTGTTTTAGATTTTATGTGCAGGGGACCGTGAACGAGGGTGGGGGGTTGGGGAGGACAAAACTGCAGCGATCGATAGTTTGACCATCGCTCCTCCCCTAAACTTCAAGCATCTCCCATGATTGATGATCCCGGGTAGCTTTGGTAATTGACTGTTCTGAGGTAAGGCATGTTGCAGCTCCAGCAAAGTGATTGGGCGAGAGAAACACACCAAAATTAACGTGTGTGTGTGTGTGTGTGTGT
>NW_009623186.1:0-303 GCF_000690535.1 Cariama cristata
CCGGTCATGTGGACTGCTAACCGTGAACATGAACTTTTTATTATTTCCCATGTGGTTATATTGCACCATTCTTCTGTCCGCTGCACCTTGGGTCGGATCAGTGTCCTCTATAGGGCTCTCGCCTCTTTACATTTTTTTACTTTTGTGTATAAGCTCGATAGGGCTAAAACAGGGGAGAGGGGAGGGGGGGGACGCCTATGCACACATCCACACGCACACATAGACACCCACCTCCGCGCACACGCACGTAGGAAAAGAGTTATATGATTTTTTTTTTTTAATTATCATTATTTTATTTTTTTT
>NW_009623187.1:0-832 GCF_000690535.1 Cariama cristata
GGGGTGGCGCTTAAAGATTGAATTGTGTTTTATACATGTTAAACATGATGTATAGAAAGTGAACAGTGGTCTGACTGGTAAACTACAACTGGTTCCTTCTTGAGGAAGGCAGTGAAACAAGTGGGCATTTTTTATCTTCCTAGAATATTCAGTAGGTTGTTCAGATTCAGACCATAACAGCAGAGTCTGATCATCACTAGGTATCACAAGGCTTTATCAAAAATTTGCGAGCAATTAAGACTGATTTTCTTCTGCACAGTACCTTCTTTCAGTATGACAATAACCAGTCTGAATATGAAGTCTAAATAGACGGAGAAAGTTGGTGTAGTTAGAGGGAGTAGAACGAAACACAGCTTATCTTAATGGAAACTCCATCCTTGAAGAGGATTTTTCCTTTTGATCCAGTTTCACATGCACTCTTCAAGCCTTATGAGTTTAGTTAAAATGTTGGAATACTCTTGAAGAACATCCCTGTTTTAAATATCATATAGGGCCCTTCATATGCAATACACTTACACCATCATAGAAAGATGGCCAAATGTGGATGGAAGGCTACCAGTTCAATGTTGGCAAGAAGATCGGCGCTCTGAACAGGCTGCCAAAAAAAATTCTTAGAGGAAAGGCTCAATTCCAAAACCAATTTGCAGCTTTCCATAAAGATATAAATAGTTCCAGTTTGTCCAAATTGCACTCAACAAGCTTGGTGCCCAAAGGCTTTAAAGAAATACATATGTAGAAGAAGCTTTTGTGCTTATGCTTTCTATGAGTAGTGCTGTTCTAATGCTTTATTTTCTGCCTTGCAACCTGCGTTCATTCAAACTCTTGTGTGCTG
>NW_009623187.1:875-14339 GCF_000690535.1 Cariama cristata
AGCTGGCTGCAAGGTAGCACGGTAGAGCCAACCCCTGAACAGGAAACTTGTGTGTTTTTCTCCCTAGATTTAGGAATGATCTGTTTTACCTTTTTCTCATACTGGTTAGAAACAAGGAGACCAAGAACGTGTATCCTAGAATAGAAATCAACTGGCAATAAAAACTCTTCGCAGGCATTTACTAGATCTCACGGACAGTGCAAACAGGGATGAAATGGGAATGTGTCAACCATCATCAGAAGTTATTAATACAGAAAATCACAGTCAGTACTTACACTTGTGAAACACAGTAGACATTGTCAAAGGATTGGCTACCTGAAGTAACGTGAGGAAAAGCATGTCAAGATTACTTTTGTTTGTTTCTGTCTTGTTATTTTGAAGTTAACTATGATGGGTCCTTTCTTGCTAATGTCAGATCTGAGTCATTGAAATCAGCTCTTAAAATTCAACGTGATAAAACTTTACTCCTGTTTATCCTGATGATAGTGATCCAGTCAGGTGGAAGTGAAGCACTTTCTGACCAAATTTTTTACAAGGTGTGTAAGTCTGGTCACAAGAATCCTTTAATGAATACCTAGACAGTGGATTTTGTAGCAGGCTCTATATATTCCTCTCTGAGTGTCATCCTTTAAAGGTTTTCTGTATATAAATAGAAATTCTGGTCTCTGTGTGCTTGTGTTGACAATGCATTTTTTTCTGGAGATTTCCAGGTTGAAAGCTGCTGGCTTTTTTGAACCAGCAAGGGTATTACTTGGCTTTAAGTAAAAAGCTGTCATTTATGTTTCTAGTTTCCATGACCCTTTCTATTATCTATATCAATTTCTTAAATCAGAAAGACTAGTGTAAGCTGGAAGAATTTTTAGTATTTTTTTGCTCCCTTGAGCTGCACTGTTCCTCTGTATGCTTTTTTTTTTGGTCAAATTTGTATGAAACTCTCTCATTTTGATGGCATCTTTTGTTTGAATTATTCTGGGCATGCAGATAGGAACTCCAAACTTCACACTTTTTTTTTTTTTTTTTAATGAATTCTGAGGGCTGGGTCAGTCCTGGCATTATCACAAAGTCTTTGGAGGTGCTCGGGAAGTTGTTCACCCTAGTTGTCATCTTGTAGTAGATGAGTGCTGGGAGGTGACTCCTGGAAACCGTCCTCTGAATGTGAGTTGTCAGGGGGCGCTAGGGACAGAGACCTGTTCTGCTGGTTCTCCGAAGGCATGTCGCAGTGCAGAGTGAATGCGTTGACAGGGCCTGGATAGAGGTCTTTGGATCGAGATCTGATTTTTCTTTTCCCCTGCCTCTCTAGACTTGTCCTCTTCCAAGCATGTTCTTTCTGTTGCTGACTCCCTCACCTCTTTATTTCATGTTTATTTCTTCCCTAGCTCTGCCCACTGTGGTTCCACTTGCTCTTTTCTTGGTTCCCCTTGTTGTTTTTCCCTGAGAAAGGGAAATGTGTATGTTAAATCCCATGGATTATCTACAGGTAGCTAGAAAATACAAAAAACTATGGAACTCTTACCTTACTTCTGTTAACTGACTGTCTGTTGCCACAGTTCTCTCTGAAACTTTTTTTAAGAAGTGTTTGGGGTTGGTGAGGAATTGACAAGGCGGGAGCTGAAAAATGCTTACCTGTACAATGTTGTTGTGAAGACCAGAGGTTTCCCAAGGTTCACATTGAAAATACCTTGCAGACAAACACGTGTCAGGGCTACTGGTTTATAGCTGCAGTAGATGATATTTTGTTGTGCACTTAAATAGAACATTAACATTCTGTTTCATCTTCTTATTTCTTCTTTGAAGATTAGATGATGCTTATGCAGTAGTGGGGCATAGAGTTGCAGTCTTAATTCCCTTTAGAGGCAAGGTGCGTGTATCTCTAAATGTAGGCTTCAAAATCCTAAAGAAACATGAATTACTAAACTATTGGAAGGCTAAGTGGGAAATTCGGGGAGTCTTTCTATGACTCTAATACTCTCTATTATTTTGAGGCTATGTACTTGTACCATAAATATGGAATAGGAATTGATTTATACAGCCTATAGCAAGAAACTGCACAAAATGCAGGTTAAATGTGACATTAAAAAGAAGAAAACATGTTCATGTGGTCAATAACATGCAGAAATCCTATGGTGAGACTTGGTTTTGTGCGTCATATTGGGACTTCTGTTGCGAGCCTGTAACTCTTGCCATTGTTAATGCTTTTGGGGACCACTTTAGGTATTTAATGAGCTTAGTTGGCCATTGGACTTCCCCTCCCCCCATCCAAATTACAGAAAAGGTCTGTTTGGAAGAAAATTAAATTTGTGTACATGATGAAGAAAGGAAGTGATACAGTGAAGAGTTGGCATCAGTTTTGTACCTTCTGGTGCTTCTTCTGACTCCTCTGATTGCTCTCTTGTTTGTAACCTTTTCCTCTTTCCTGACCCCTGCACACAACTCTTGTAAACACAACTTTGAAATAGTAATTATTACGGAAAGAAGCAACTTTGTCTCAAGGTGAGCTCTTTTCAAAGAACAGCTCTCTCTTTAATAAACCTTTGGCTCTGCTTCTCCAGGGAACTCTTTCCGGTCCTTCCTTAGAGGTCTGAACAGCAAGGTAGTGCTGCTGCTTTTGGGGGTCCCCCTGTCTGTGGGTTAACTCCTAATATTAAGATGGGGGGGGAACAGGAAGGTGTGGTGTCGCGTGTGTGTGTGTCCCCTAAAGTCCACAAATGAGGCTAATTTGGCCATGAGACTTTCCAGAGTCCGGGAAGGTAGTGGTGCATACAGAGGACAGAAGTTTACCATGTAAGACAGCCTGTGAGCTATATGCCTGGTATTTGTAGGCTCAGTATTGTGTTTTAGAAAACAGCACTGAGGTATGTCTCACTGCAGCACAGTGTCTCCTGTTTGGAACTATGGTGGTGTGTGAGCATCCAAGAAAAGTAGCCTGCAAGGTAAGTATATGCTGTGTGCAATGGCTGTTAGGCTAGAAAAGGAAATACTTGTTCACAACTTTTCTTTTGAAAATGCTTTAAGCGTAGCGCTGTGATTGACTTGCTTGTTGTTTCCTCCCTTAGGTTCATTGAAAGACCATCCGCAGCAGCAGCCTGGCATGCTTTCTCGTGTGACTGGTGGCCTCTTCAGTGTCACAAAGGGAGCTGTTGGTGCCACGATTGGGGGAGTTGCTTGGATTGGAGGGAAGAGCTTGGAAATTACCAAAACGGCAGTCACATCTGTGCCTTCAATGGGAGTGGGGCTAGTCAAAGGAAGTGTATCTGCTGTAGCTGGAGGTGTTACAGCTGTGGGATCTGCTGTTGCAAGTAAAGTGCCTTTAACAGGAAAGAAAAAGGATAAGTCTGACTAAAACCAAAACTGAGACATACTCAATTCTCCAGAACATTACATCAGTGGCATTAAAATCTGCTAAGATTTGGACCATGAGAAGCCATGTGTCTTAGACACTTTATCTTCTAAAGAGTTGTGCAAGTAACTCGATTTCATCTGAAAAGGACAGAAGAAGCTTGGCTAGCACAGCCTATGAAGATTTATTAGAGCCTAGATTGAAGCTTTGTATCTGGTGAAATGTTACACTTGATAACTATAGAAGTGAGTAAGTGTATCTGAAGGGATAATACGTATCACTGTAAGTCTGTTGCAGTTTTGGACTAAAATGTGAACATAGAAGCGTGGTAGTCTCTGCCATACCATCAATCTGATGAGATGCCATTTACTGTTCTCAGTGGTTTCCACATCCTCCTGCTAAGTATCCTTCAGCTGTGTAACGGCATTGCTGGATGTACCGGAATAGTTTCAGTTATGAAACTGTATTTGCAGGCAGCCTGTAAACTGTCAGTGACCACACTCTGCCAGTGCAGACTGGAGCAAATAAAACTGGAGGTGTGCAGAAATTGGAAATGAGAGTGGGAGATAGAAGTGAGAAAGCTTGACAGCATAGTAGAAGGGATCATAAAGAGTAAACTAACCTAATACCATATCAGAAAAAATATCTTTTTTTCTAGGTGAAACTGTGTAAATAACAAAACGAGCTTTAGACTCTATGAATCCCAGTATCTGAAACCTTGTCAATTTTTACTGAAAACAAGATTGCTCCATCTCAGGTGTATTTAATGATATGCATCTATCTCCTGCAAGTGAAAACTTGCTTCTAATAAACTTCTTATAGACACTAGGAAAAATAATGGCTTAATGGAAACTGGGCTGATGTTTGTGGTCATCTAGCACAACTGTCTGACTTGAAAGAAATTCCTGTGCGTAGTTGGAAATCACTGAAGAACTAGAAGAGCTGTTGTCTCAAGTTCATGATGCACCAGGTTAGCTTCTTTCTCTGTTTAAGCAAATGCAAGGAATTTTTCACTACATCTTTCTCTCATACTTTGCGTTTTGATTTTTGAGCAAAATGCAATACTTTTATTTAAAACAAACCAAAAAAGGTAAATGAGGCCTTAAAAAAAAAAAAAAAGAAACTTCATCCAAGTAAATTGTATACTGACAGATTCCAAACGTTGACAAACTTCAGATGGGAACATCTATAGGTCCTCTGCACTGTGTGAGGCAGAATGCACTTGTAATGACACAGCCTGAGGTTGCCTTAAAATAGAAGCTGTTGGTGATCCCTTTTCTTGTGTACTGACTTTGCAAGTAAGTCACCTCTTTGGAACCCCATAGAAGAAGGCTGTGAATGTTGTGTATGCAGTATTTTCTAAAAACTTGTGTTCCTAGTGTTCCTACAGAGAACTTCTAAGCACGTAAGCTTACTTTTTCAGTGGCTATGGCTGTACAAGAAAGATATATAGGGAGACTTTTTATAAATTAAAAAAAATCAGAACATATCACTTGTCTAAAACTTAGCCCTATATTCATGGGTGTTGAAAGTATACTATGTGTAAATTATGGTACAGTAGTCGCCTAGTCTCTCTGAGCCATTGGTTCTTCAACTATGCTCTGGAACAACCTTATTTGGTATCAGTAATTGTGTATGTTGGCAGTATGGTATTTGTAAGCTTGGGGATTTGGGGCAGTAGGGAGAGCAAAAACCCAACAAAAGTAATTATCTGCTCCTTTTGTTAGATGCACCAGCTGCTTAGCTCCAATCTGCTGCAAGGGTGTGATGAGGTAAGTTTATGCAATAAATGGAAGACTTAAACTGTTTTTTATAGCCAAAAGCTAATTGTACAGAATATAGTGTAGTTTAAGGATACTAGTTAGCTCTAGAAATGAGCTAGCTTGGGAATTGGAGGCAATCTTGCTGCAGCAAGTAATGTAGCGTGGTCTGCTCCCTTGCAGTTTCCAATGTAGACATATCCCCAGCGTGCTACCACTGAACTCTTAGAGTCATGTGTTTGGAGCATAGTGGTACTTGTGACAGTCAACCAAACCCTTCCTAACTGTTCTCTGAAAACATAAATGTTGAACTGGTCATACCACCTTTTTTTATGATGTTCTTGAATTTTTATACTATGAAACTTGCTGCAAAACAAGTGTGGTCTGAGAATAAGTAATGTTAGATCTGTAAAGAGCTGCCAACACTTCATTATGTTTTGTTCTTAACATACCCTGTAGTTATTACTTCTGAATCTTGTAACTGCAACACTTTAACATGGCATATGGTTTTAGTTTTTGAAAAGAGCTTTGTCCTATATCCTGCATATTTTCCATTCACTTATGAAACTTGTTTCCTGTTAAAAACTTGTTCTGATTCTGTCCTGACACTTGTGAAACATTAAATTGTTGCTGTTTCAGACATTTGAAAGCTTCCTTAGTTAATTTGTGGAGAAAGGCCTGCTTAGGTATAAATCTTCCCACAGTATCATGCCCCAGAGTGTCTTTTACCTGCCCCTCGGTAGCGCCAGCCAGCTCTTAACAAGAACTGTGACTTCACTGTGTAGGCTGTTCATAGAAACACCACAAAATCTTTTTTTTTTTTTTTTCCTGGGAACTGAGGCTTGAGGATACCTACTTTTAAGATCGTAGTCAGCTGAACGGATTATGGAACTGAAATTTCAGGGTGAGTGGTGGTGGTCTTGTGTTTTGGGGTTGTTTTTGTAGTGGTTTTATTTTACTCTCCTTTTCCCAGCCCCCAGTTCAAAAGGGGAAATGTTTATGAAGACTGCTTCTATGCCTGACTGCTCACTGTGTAACAAAAGACTGGTCTACAGGCTTTTATGTGCCAGACTTAAACAGTATAAACTGGTTCATGTTCACTGTAACAGCAAGAGATGAGGAAGTGGATTTCAGCAATACAACATTTTGGTAACTGGGAGCTTCTCTGAGGTTTTGTAATAAATGAATCCTGTGAAAAAGACAAACAGGTCTCCAGCATAGAATTATGAATGAAGGATTGAATGAATTTCGGTCTGCTGGTAGAGAATAGGGGTCTTTCTGCTTATGCTTTTGTTTTGAAAGGGGAAGCAGAGAAACTGAAACACTCAGAATGGAAAATGAGTTTGTGGTAATTCAGCGTGTGACTCGGTTAAGGAAATATGTCACTTCCCCGTTTTGTCCATTGTCCCTGGCAATACTGTAAGTGATGGGAATATGCTGTTTCAGGAGCTTTAAAACCAGATACCTGTAGAAATGCTGAAATGAAATTTTCAGGGAAAACACTGTTCTGTGTCTCGGTTTCCTTTTCATCCTAAACCACCGATCAGTTCTGTGATTCAGCGTTACAGATTGTATTATGGATAGCTTCAGAGAGCTGAAATGGCCCCTCGTGTCTGAGGGGAAGGATGCTTTTGAATTCAAGTAATGTTGTGGTCTGCTTAATGGCTGAGAACTGAAGGACAGTCAGAAGGTCACAAGGGCAAGTTCCTGTGAATTTTTAATATGGCTATCTTCACAGTTTAAAAAAAAAAAAGTGTTTTGAAGAGTCAGCGAAGACATGGCTTAGTAACACAGCTTGACTTTCATCGTGCTGGTGATACGTGCGCCTTCTTGAATTCTCGCCACTGTTACACGTGCTCCTACAAGAGCGGTGTTTACCCCCACAAGCTGCTGTCACATCCGCACTCGCCTGCATGGTTTAAGACCTTCAGCTGTTGAGATCTTGGCAATGCTCTAACCAGATGTTTCTAGCCCTTTCCAAGCTCACAGCGGATACCATGGCAGGCTATATAAAATCATCTTGCAGCCCTCTCTCTAAAGAAGTAATTCAATACCAGCTTTCCTCAGCAATTTAAAACTTCTCTTTAAGAAAAGGAACCCTGGACTTGCCAAAATGTCTGTTAAAAATGACCTTGAAGAATGGCCTGGAGTGAGGGGGTGTGTAACTGTTTTTTCTCCTGCTGTCATCAGGGAATGTGTATGGAATAGTTGCTTAGGAAGGTCTTTCTGAGAAATAAAATCACTGATGATCCTAATTCTACTGAGATGAGCGTCAGTGATGCTACTATTTTATGTTATTATTTACAGCACATAAATGAAAATAAATAAAATCCCCTGAGAACTTAAACACTGTCAGATAGTTACTATTTTGAAAACCAGCACTTGTTGACAATTGCTGCAGTGTTATCTGAGAAGCAGTGTCACTCATATATTTAGAAACTGTGGCAGCTGTTTGCAAATCTGGTAGTCATTTTTAATCACCAGTGGCTTACAGAATAGTTTTGTTACACCTAGTATAAAAGCACAACTTTTCCTTTCTCCTACAATCAACTGAGACTCAACTGAGTCTCTTCCTTACCTTGTCTCTCCCTGAGCCTTGCTAGAAAAGAAGAAATTAAGAACTAGACAATAGCAATAAACGTATTTCCTTCTGACCTTTAGCAAAAGGAGTAAATTTTGAAGTCTCAGAAACTTAAAGGAGGTTGTCTTGGTTCTGTGTATTATGGCTTATACACAAACAGTATATACTAAGGCCTCACTGTAGCAGTCACTAAATAAAAAGTATTATGTCCTGCCCCTGCTCTCAGACTGGGCTCGAGCTAGGCTTTCCTATCTGAGAAGTCAAGTGTGCTGCAGGTCAGGATCCAGGAGCTAGAGCTACTTACTGCAGCAGTAAGGAATGGAAGTCCAAAAGAGTCTCCAAAAGTCAGTGAACCAGTGGGTTGATGAACACTGCTGGAAAAATAACTGTCCTTTTCTCTTTCTCAGATAAAGATTGTGTGAATCACTACCACAGGCTGGACTGTGTAGTGACAGAGCTGAAATTCCAAAGCAGTTAATGCCCTGTTAGATAAGGAAATGTAACAGAACTGGGGGGGCGGGGGGGAGAGAAGTGAGATACTCCCTGGGAAAAAAGACAATCTTTATCATAACCAGGTTCTATGATATTATTTGAAAGCATTAGAAAGCTACAGTTGTAAGACCCACTCCAGGACAAAGTACAGTGTAAGACTACAATCTGGTTAAGATTACCTTTGTTTTGGCTCTTCTCAAAGAACCAACATCTCTTTTTTTTTTCTTTGACAATTTTCTTTTGCATAATTTAAAGTACAGCATTCAAATTAATCTTCAATGTGTATAGGAGCAACAGGATTAAAAATTGGTCTCTCCTTCTTTGATTGTATCTTACTATAATTGACTTCAAAATCTTTCTTAGTACCATTCAAGCTTTCTAGAGTTCCACTCTTTACATCATATCCCAAAGCAGAGAGTTTTTTAATTCGGTACTGAACAATTTGTGTTGTCAACTCCAGTACCATTGGTGTCTCTCTAATCTGTGCTACAGAAATTCCTTCCTTCAGTAGTCCTTCAAGTCTTTCTTCCAAAACTGGAACAGAGTAGTAGAGAAGGGCTGGGCATTTCAGTACTAGCTGTTTTAATTCTTGATTGCTGCACTTAAAGACGTTTTTGGAAAAAAGCATACTCTTCTGCATAGTAGCAGAAGTAAGCTGAAAAATGAAACCTTTAAGTTTGGACAGCAGCTGTAGAACTTCACGGTCAGTGAAATCATTCTTCTGGAGAAATTCCAAGTTCTCCTGGATTGTAGTGGAGGTATTTAATAAAATAAATGGATTTTGGCTCAATAGCTTCAGTATCCAGACCTTCATATTTGCATCAGAACCTCCTAAACTTAAATAATTTCTTTGTAATGTCTCTATCACATTCTTGTTTTTCTCAACAGGATTATAGAAAATATTGGGTGCGCTTGTCAAGAACCTGGTGATAATATTATTCTTAAGTCCCAGCTCTTGAAAAAACAGTATATTTGCCTTCTGGTGCTCATGATATTTGGTAGTAAAAAAAGACTCTGGGAACTGCTCTATTAATTTAATCAACTGTTTTTCATTCTGGCATACCAATTGCCATAGAGCTCTTTGAGAGTTTATCTCTGCAGGGGTA
The DNA here is from genome assembly GCF_000690535.1 of Cariama cristata. NCBI lineage: Eukaryota > Metazoa > Chordata > Aves > Cariamiformes > Cariamidae > Cariama > Cariama cristata. Next base: position 10,152 of record NW_009623187.1, read on the forward strand.
TGGAGAATTGCCTCTGGGCAGCGTTCTAAAATGTTGGCTACAACAGTCTCATCTGCTCCCATTTCTTGCAAGATACCAGCAATTTCTTTAACGTAGGCCACATCCTGGAGAAGGACCCATTCCTTTAGTCGGCGTATTTTCTTAATGTCAACTGACAATCTGTAGAGGCTCTCAATGGTTTTTTTATTTTCCTCTCTTGATTTTGCATCGGTTGTGTAAGTGGAATGCATTAGGAAGCTTCTGTTTGCTACTTCAGTCCATACTGATGAAAAATTCAATCCCGGGTTACAGTACTGAGATCTTGCCAACAGAAGAGTAAATGTATCTTTGGCACTGTGAGCGACTCCTCTCAACATTGTGGAATTCAGCCCTATGGAGAGAGAACAACTGTAAGAAAATACATTTAAGACACAAGTTAATGCTCAGAGACATTGATATTTAGACTGAGCTGGCATAAGAAATGACTCTTAACAGTGGTTTTTGTTATTAGAACAAAATTCACCTTTTACGCAAAAGCGGGGGGTAAAATAATACTTTTGAAAGGTTAATGTTCTGATGGGTGCCTCACTGGAAAAATAACATGCGGATGTATGTGGGGACAGTGCTCTGTCCACATAAATGCTTGCAGCCGTATAAGAATCAAACTGTCAGCCATTTCCTGCAGCTAACATTGTTACCTCATTACAGCTCGCTCACACCATACTAGAAAAATGTTTCATGCAATTTAATTTGACATTAATTCTACTAAATAAATTTAAAAAAAAAAAACAAAACAGCTTAAATGTCTTTAACCCTTCTGAATGTATCTGCTTAACTTCTCAAGCATTGTTTGGAGCATGACTTGTTCCTTCATGTGTCAGAGACCACCCCCTCGTGTTCCTTCAGCACCAGTTTGTAGCCGAACTGCATTTTGAAATCATTCTTGCTATAATTAAGGGGGAAAAAAAATCACTGAAACCTTTATGTATGTGTTTTTTCACTACCTGAGTCTGTTAATTAAGTTCTGAATAGGCATGCTGATATTTTGGGGGAGGAAGCAAGTACACCGTACCATCTTTGGGCCTTCACTTGCCTCTTCCAGTACCTACTTTGCTACAGCTGCCCTTTGCACTGACACCTTATTTCTGTCTCCAGGTCACTTCTGTCGTTGCCAGCCACCCCCAGTAGGCAGAGAGTCCTCATGGAATAGGTGCGCAGCTGTCCTGGGGTGCATACAGCAACCGTAGGGTAGTTGTGGGTAACCCCATACGCCACCTCTGCTCAAACTGACTACCAGGTATCACCAACAGTACATGTGCTGCATCTGCTCTGCAGTGGCCAGAGGAGCCGCAGCAGTCAAAGAAAGAGATCATCAAGGGTGTCTTTTGACTTCCTCGGTGGTGTTTTCATAACAACCTTTTGGAAGCACAGAGTGTGAAAGGGAGAATTGCTGGTCTGTGAAATATTCACACAAATCGCTGCTGCTGGTAACATGCTTAAAACTGCTCAAATTGAAAATGAGAAAAAAAATACAGTTTGTGCATTTGACAGTTCTATTTATACGGTTGCTTTCACCTCTCCCAAAGCATAGCATGTTTCAAAAAGTACCTACGTGAGTATTAAGTTAAATTATTTTGGGGATTTTATTTTTAGGAGAGAAAACACTGTTATGATCATACAGTCTAATCTCCTACATAACAGACTAAGAAGGCTATTGCAGGAACAGCTACACGAAACCCCTAGAATCTTCTTTATAGCTCATCTTTTAAGAAAATATGTGGTTTGTTTAAAGAAGTTAAGTGATAGAACCTCTATCTAGTTGCCAGGTAAAGTTAAATATTTTCCAAGGGTAAAATACTTTATCTCAAGAAAGTGTACCTTTGCTTTTAAGTTGTTGTTTTTCAGCTTCTAAAAGCTGGACTCTTGTTATTTACTACATCATAAACTAACAGAATAAGACATAATTTCCTATATGCAAGCTTATTTTATTAACAGAAGCTGTTTATCGGTAACTTGTTTTTTAGTATTATTTCAAATCTCTGAGGCAAAATCTGATTGCCTAATGAAGCTGCTTGTGTCATAACCCCAAGGCTAATGATTTTATCTACATAAACTTTGTGAGTGCTGTCCAGCAAGCTCTACCGCAGAACAAGCAATTTTTCCCAACAGCCCTGAAAGCACTGTAAGTGTAGGTAAGTCACAGACTTTTCGTGTGCTGACCTTTCCATGTCCTGAAAAAGTGACTGTTTTATGGGGGCTGCAAACTAAAGCCTCTCCTCCACAGGGAGTGACACAACTGCCTGTGTCTGAGTAGTTCTACTGAATTTACTGGGTCCAGTCAGAGTAAGTAAATCTCTGAAGGATCAGGACTTTATTCATTAATGCTTCAGCTCAGCTGGAAACTGCCAGCAAAATAAAGTATTGTTAAAATTGTTTGGGATGTCAGATGATACTTCCAAAGTACAAACTGAAAAAATAACTAACCACGACTTTTACTTCAATGTGTAATCCTGCTGTTAAACAAAATTGCCTTGTGAGTAATGCAGTCACTTAAAATACAGTAATTTTATCTATTATAGAGCTTTAAAAAAAAAAATCTGATATAGTAAATTGTGCTCTTCCAAGATCTGACATGGAAATGATTGTTATGTTCACTTGAGAGAATCTTTATGTTGTCTGAAAATGTTTGACATGATAGTTCATTTTTTCCTGGTTTTAGTGAGGATCATCCATGTAGAAACAGAGAATACTATAAAAGGAAGGAAAACTTCATTTCCCAAACCACATTTGACTGGGGTGCTCAGGAGCCCTTGTAAAGCACTAAGCAAAATACAACATGCAAAATGAGACGAATGGATTTTAATGTCATGGTGTTCTATAGAAACTGAGATGATGATTAAGCGTTATGATTTGGTGTATTTCAGACTCCATAGATGACAGTATCATGTTTCCAAGGTATGTAACCTATTCCAAGAGTTCAGAGTTCTCTTAAAGCTCACGCCAGACTACTGTTCTAATATGCAAGACCCTACTGTAACTTTTTACATACTTGCATTGCTGTGGGGATTGTAAATCAATTGAGAGATTAAGAAAAAAACCAGCCAGCTTAGATGAGACGTTTGCTCTCACTGCCAGCAGCACCCTCTTATCATCAGGTGTCGTAACAGCAATAAGGAAGTGAATTCATGTCTACCTGGAAGTTACCTGTGATCCTGCTTGCTAGCACACTCGCAGTGACCTACATCTAGAGAGTAAAGGGGTGTTATGAGTTTCATTATTTAATGAGACTCGTGTATATCTTCTATAGGAAATGGATACTAGGATGAACTGGCTCATTCAACCCTCATTTCATTCAGAAATTTTGCATTTCTGAATGTGTATTTGGAGACTCAAATGTCACTTTTTGAAAATTAGCAAACTAGCCTCTTGCTTGTCTTGTATTTTTCACAAAATCTTTCACTAAAGAGGAGCAACAGTATGACTGCCACTGTATGCTGGTCACTACCATTCTTGGTACAGCAAACTGTAGCCAGGTCTTAGTAGGCTGTAGAGAATTAAATGAAACTACTAAATGCCTAGACTGTACTCTGAATTAACCAGGAAGAGCAGGTATCTACCTAGAAGAGAGCAGTGTAAATAGGATTTGAATAGCTTGTGAAAAAACCTGGAGCAGTAATAGGTAGCAGTTTGACAGATTAATGCACAGCAGAGTAAGCATTCATGCTTCTGCACTTACAAAAAAAATGAATGCCTGCTTTGCATCAGTAGTGGAAATAAGGTAAAGAATGATTACAAAAATACACTATACCAACATAAAGCTTTCTAGAAAAAGCTATGTAGGATCCTAAGCTAATCCCGGTTGGAAGGGACCTCAAGAGCTCAAAGCAGAGTCTGCCATGGGGTAAGACCATGCTGCTTTATCCAGTCGAATTTTGAAAACCTCCACGGACGGAGCCCACCCAGCCTCTCTGGGTTGCCTGTTCTAAGGCTCGACTGTCCTCGTCAGGAAAAAGCTTTCCCTTGCATCTAGGAAAGGAAAGCCATTTAAAAATAAGCTTAAGGAAGCACTGCACTATTTAAACCAAAGGTTATCAAGTGGTACTTTTAGGACAGGGAAAACGGCAAGTTCTCAGAAAGCCTCCTCACGTAAGCCCAGCCACCTGCACAATCCCTATCTGCACCCCCCCTTTCTCTCCCTTTGGGCTCCAC